>NW_020837969.1:1811604-1845538 GCF_003676395.1 Aethalodelphis obliquidens
GTGTGTGTGTGTGTGTGTGTGTGTGTGTGTGTGTGTGTGTGTGTGTGAGAAATGGCTGCAATGAACTGTCATCCTGGGTCTGGACAGTTACATGTACTTTGGAGCCAATCCAGAAGCATTAGATGAGCCTTTAACTAACTGAGGTAATTATGCTGATTTCTTTTGGAATGTACTTCTTTGAAGTCATGTTTAGTTTTCCTTCCAACTTTCATGACATGTTTATTGAAATCAAGTATAATTACTCAAGGTTTCCTTTCCGTGCCAACCGACAATTTCTTGGTGGTGTTTTATACTAGTATTTGCTTCTAGATGATGATTATTCAAGAGCTGAGTATTAACAGTTGTCACATGACTGAATATCTGGTTTCCATATTCTTTAACACTATGAATAATAGTTTTTAAACAACTGACAGAATGGCTACACTTAATTTTTGATTACCACGCTCTAACTTATTTAAAGTAAATGAAAAACATCATAAAGTAATACTGAATGGACTCTCTGTTGACTATATTTAATGGCATCTTGCAGAAAATAACAATCCATCATGTCGTGTGAATCTCTACAGTGAAAGAGGTGCAAGTTTTGCTCTTCGGTTGTAAAGAGTATTCACGTGACAGATCTAACCCTGAATTAATGCAAGGATACTATACTTGGTTTAAACATTTGTATTTATATGAGGCTGTTTTTAAAGGAAAATGTAAGTTTTATAAAAGAAAAGGGTTATGATATTTTGAACGCCTTAACAGTCAGAGAAGGAGGAATCGTTTTCTAAATATGAAAATAGTGTTCTTAATTGTTAGGGCTTTTCTTTAGCAACAGTTGCCAGCCCAAGGGCAAGTGCAAGACAGAGCAGACATAAAGAATCTCAGCGCCACTATTTTAATTGCTGGCATTCACAGCATTTAGCAGTCGGAAGTCTCAAAGGAAAACAACTACTTTCATTTCACCTCCTGCAGCCACCCTGTCAGGGGAGAGGTCTGGGCTCAGAAAATGCGGCTCATTAAAATGAAGAATTTTCCCCGACTTTGATATTCACAGTTCACTGGGGACTCACTACCTGTTCACCGCGCCATTTCGTCTGGAAGGAGGTTGCAACACAGCAGACTCTACCTTAATTAAACTTCTTTAATCAAATTCATTAGGTCTCTAACATTTATAAAACATGTTGAATTATGCTACCGATATTCTTAGTATGTATTTTTTAAATTGTCAAGTTTTTTCCTTCCCTTATTTAATTGGTGCATTGAGCAAAATTCAGAACAATACTTTCATCTGCCTCATAAATGTCTTACTGGCATGCAAGGTACATGCTTTTTGTATTTTCTTACAAACAACTACTGCTGCTTTCAGATGCGTATACCTATTTTCTCAGCCCATACACATTTAGTTTTACAGTCATTATCTGGGAATGGAGGATTTGTTATTTCAAATTGAATTTTGTAAATAAAAAAGTCTTAATATTCTACTACTTACCTTTATTACCATATTGCAATTAGAGTAGAAAGGTTTAAAACAGTCATTCTTCTAAAAAAGCTCAACATGGTAACACACAATCACATCAATACGCTAATGGAGTAGTAATTGTTTATAATGGAGAAATTGACTTTAGACTTGTAAATATTTCTTCTGACTAGCTGGCTTCTGTGGGCAGACTACAAAAGAACCCATTCTTGTGCTCCCTGAGCAATTTTTGTTCTCTCTTTAATAGCCGTGAATAACTCTTTTGGCTTTTGGCACAAAAGGGCTTTGTAGCTTCTTCAACATCCCAGCAGAGAAAATGGAATTTCTTGGGCAAAGTTTAGTGATCCCTAAAATTCTTACTCTGTATGTAAATGTCAATTTATAAAATGACAGCCCAAGAATTAGACACAAGTATATTATTTCTTATTTTAGTAAACATTAAATAAGTGCAGGGCAATAAAAATGAGAGAGCACCAGGAAGGTCTTAAATTTGGGGTTGAACAACCTGATAGTACAGGAAAGTTATTAATGTTACTAAAAGTACAATTAATGTCTATTGTGCAATTCATAGGCTTATTCTTTGTAGGGAACAAGCTATATAAGAATAATTCATCTTGATGAAGTTATTACATTTGAATTTAATCCACTGCAGATATAGACACAGCATGACAAGATATGTAAGGTACCAGAAGTGTCCTAGAAAAACTTAAAGAGATCATCACTGAAGGTAAGTACCTGAAGATAAGGTGATAAAAGTACATGGGGGTCAGACTACAAAATGCTTTGAATGCAGAATTAAGGATTTTATATTTTAAGCTATGTAGAGCCACTGGACATTTCTGAGTAACAGATTTGACATAATTTAAATCATTTTTAGGAGCAATAATCAGATTATGGTACACAGAATGGATTAGAGCCTGAAAAAATTACAGACAAAGGACATGAACTGGGGAGACGGATCATCTGTTCTGAGTTGACAGGAGACTATATTAAGATCATGATAAAAACAAGGAGTGAAGGTAGAAGATATTTTGAAAGAACACAACCTTTGGAAATGCAGAACTAGATATATGGAGAGCGACAGTAACCTGATATAAAAATTCGGCAGTCTGACATACCGTACAACTAAGGAGGTCATAAGAGTACGTGAGGGCTTCCCTAGTGGCGCAGTGGTTGAGGGTCCGCCTGCCGATGCAGGGGACACGGGTTCGTGCCCCGGTCCGGGAAGATCCCACATGCCGCGGAGCGGCTGGGCCCGTGAGCCATGGCCGCTGAGCCTGCGCGTCCGGAGCCTGTGCTCCACAGCGGGAGGGGCCACAACAGTGAGAGGCCCGCCTACCGCAAAAGGGTACGTGAGAACGCTAAGGAGAGGAGAGAAAAGGCAAAGAAAGGAATTGAGAATTTAATTCTGGGAATACTCCACATGGTGTAGGTAGGAAGAAGAAACATGTATAATTAAGGAGAGAGAGTTGTCAATAAATTAGGAAGAGAACTAGAAAAGGAAGCATCCTCATTAAAGCCAACAAAGGAAAGAGTTGGAGTAGGAAGGCTCATCGAAGAGTGAAATACGAGCAAGGATGAGAGAAATCAAGGCTGGCGACGGCCAGAGGACTTGGAGATGTGGATGCCGTGGGTGAGGACAAAGCAAGGCTACAAATCCGGGGCACACTGGGCAGTAAAGACACGCGGCCCAGGTTAGGGTTAGCCTGCTGAGAATGGCAGGGTGTGAGAGACAGGGAAAGAGTTATAGAACAAAACGAAGGATTTTTTTTTTTTTAATGAGGAGGGAGATCTAAGTTTATTGGGATAGAAAATGGAAACAGAATGAAGAAGGAGAGACTGAAACTGGTGAAAACGTAAGTGCAGGAGTTAATGGAGGAGAAGTGAGAAGTCATGGGGCACGCCTTATACCACTGATCCTTCCTCTGTATTGGCCACACTCACTGCACACCTGAACAACCATTTTTATCAGGGACCTAGAACTATTTTTGCAGTGACCGTGTTCGTAGTGAATCCACCGGGAGTCACAGTATATTAACATATTATATTGTAAGAGGGGGTAAACCTGAACAGGTGTACCTTTATTGGACTTTTCTCAAGTTTCCTGTAAGTTCAAAGTATCAACCCAAAGAATACATATTTACTAAGGTGCACAGAAGAGCACTCTGATAGTGCTTGTAATGATAAACAATATCCTTTGAACATGTAGTTTTAATCAGAAAACCACAGAGGGAGGAAACATAAAACACTTGTGACACACACTCACAGTCACTTTGAGAACTGTTATCTGCGAACAGCCACTTTAACATGAATGATGTAACTTTGGGCTATTCCTAAAAAAAAAAAAAAAAAATCCCAGGGGCCATAGCTCCTAAGCATCAGAAGTCTAAAAAGAATGTCCAATTGTTATAAATTATGAAGCTAAATACAGGACATTTTGTTTGTGTCCAGTAGCCAGTGAGGAAGAACTATAACTGGGTCAGATTATGATTCACTTATTTCCCAGGGGATGTTTTTTCCCTAGGTACATGGGAAGGAATAGCTTTGAGATTTTCTGTAACCCTCTCCTTGATCTCAGTGAATTCACAGCTAACCACATTTCTCCTCTCTAACACCTGCAAGTAAAGCCATCCAAATCACTTAAGATCACCCTGGGACTACATTTTAAAAAAAGTCTGCTATCATTTCTTGATCTACAGAATTCAGAATTCTCCTAACCTCTTCTTTGCCTTTTTCATAGCTTTTACTCTTAGATTTCCAATTTTACCAATCCAAACACATTTCAGCTCCAATTTCAGTTGAGTTCCTTGAATTGACAACTATGATTTTGACCTAACGTTCCCAGCTGACTTGGGCATGTCTTTAGGTCATAAACTCAAGGTCTACCTTTATCCTTTATAGGACACGACATTAGGTACAAGGTACAAATGGGAAAGTGGAAATGACCAGTTTGGCCCAAGCTACAGTCACCCAACATCTAATAAGAGAAGAGGACCAAACAAATTATAAATCAGGACTTAATTCTCAGATCTGTCCATTTACCTGGCATCATCTGAAATCTGTTTTTCAAGGAGATTGTGATTCATTTGGTGACAATGTTTTACTCCAAAAGAAACAAATCCAAATCAAAATATAAGATATAAATATGGGCAGGAGAGCCTGAATAACTGAGTTACTTTTCTGCAACATTTCCACTATTGCAGTAAGAACAACATACATACGTATATACGAGCTACAAGTAGGTAATTTTGGCGATTCTGCATAGGATTAAATGCTCTTTTATTTGTTTTCAAAACTGGCATTGCACAATATAAAGATGAATGTTAAAATTTATGCTAATAATTTAATTTTTTTACTTAGAATGGTATTAAATAAAACATTTTTTTAAAACACAACTTCAAATTGTGAGAGGGTCTGTGGAAGAAAAGAGAAAGCTTTACATTGTAGTACCTTCAAACATACTCTTTTCTTGCCTTTTGAACAAAGGGTACAAGTTTTTCACTGTGCCTCCCAAATTTGCAGCAGGCTCTGCTCTATGACATTGGAGGTGAGATCTTCGTGACAAAATTTTTCAAAACTGAAAAGACTGGAGACGTCCATTTCAGGCATAAGGAAACATCAGTGCAAATGACTATAGACGGGAACAAGCCAATTGTGTTTGTGAAACAGAAAGAAAGCCAACATCTCTGTAATAGCAAAGAAAGTGGTCCAAAATGAGGCCAGAGTTGTAGGCTGGGGCCAGATCACATAGGCCTTAAAAGATTTTCTCCTCTCTGTATTGGATAGTTTATTGAAAGTTTAACACAGAGGAGGTGCATGATTGATAGAGATCATAAAAAGATTATCTTGTTACAACAAAATGGACTGAACTATTGCCAAAGGATCCGCTCTAAGTTGTTACAAACACTTAGAAATGATATGTAATATGTAACAACAATCACCAACACTTAAAAACGTTGAGAGCTCAGGGTTTGAAATACTTTTGCTTCCATACAGAATAGAGAACAACTCACTGGCACAAGGAAGTGGAGAACAGGCTTGGAGTGACTCAAAGAAACCAAAACCTCCTACACAGATCGTTAAGATGAATCAGAACCCGATTAGTAAGACGCTGGGAGATTTGAACACCATATGCAAACTGGATGCAAGAGACATTTATTAGAATGTATGCCAAAAAGCGAATGCATATTAATTTCAAATGAAAACATGCATAAATATTCTTAAGTGACCCTGACAAAAAGCCAATGAAGTAACAGCATATAGGCCACGTAATCTGACAAAACAAACTCAACTAGACAGCTAATATATCCCATAGATTTTCAACTATGAAGCACAATTATAATAATTCACAGATCATATAAAACATGGAAATAATTAACTATTTAGAATCAAATGACTTGAAGCACTACCCACCAAAATTTATAATATATCTAAAGTGGGATTAGAGAGAAATGTATGACATTAGATGTAAGAAAAAAAAAAAAAGCTGGACATTTAAGAGAAAAGCGCTCACTTCAAGAGGTTAGAAAAATGACAAAAGAGGAAGAAAAATGAAAGTAAAGTGAAGAAATATTAAGATAGAAGCAAAAATGCAAAATCGAAAATAAATATATCATAAAAGATCGAAGAAACCAAGAATGGAATTTTTTTAAAAAGCTAATAAAATGGACAAACCTCTAACAAGACTGATCAAGAAGTTGCTAATAAAATGTTAATAATAGAAAGTGGGCAAAATTAAAGAAGGAGACAAACAAAAGTATCATAAAAGAATACTCAGAAGAACTTGACATCAATAAATTTGCAAACTTAGAAAACAGAAAAATCTTCAGAAATGTTGTCACAGATTTTATCAAGTCTTCAAGGGACCAATCACTCTTTTGTTGTAGAAACATACTCAGAGAATATCTTTTTATGAGACTAGTTTATTTTTACAGAAAACTTCATTAATGAACATTATAAAAATAAAAATGGTTGCATGAATACACATGCAAAAATGTTAAATACTATATTAAAAACTGGTTTTAACCAAATATAAAAAGTACCACATGCTCAAGTAGGGTCCACACTGCAAATGCAAGGACGAGGTAACATTAGAGAATCGTTTACTGTGATCTACCAAAGTATAAAGCGGGGGAAAAATACGATCATCTCAAAAGTGTGTAGTAGAGCACTTAATGGAATTCAACATCCAGTCACATGTATCTACAAAATACACAAATCAAGCTAGGAATTGTGTTTAATTTTATTAACTCTAAAGGGTTTCCACTAAAATTCTATAAAACATCATTCAAATGATATTTAAATTACTCAGAAGTCCAATTGCTCCATCACGCCTTCCTACTCAACATTACAATGGAAGGTCCAGTCAATAAGACTGGACAAAGAAATATGGGCATAAAAAGTGGACTAAAGAAGAAAGAAGAAGAAATTTCTCCTTCTTTTAAGAAGAAATTTAAAAATATTGTTCAGTGATAATATGATTATTTGCATAGAAGTAGTGAGAATGTATAAATAAGCTAGACAAAGACAAATAAGAATCCTGGATACCAGATACCTTTTAAAAAAACAACAGCATTCCTCTATAACAGCAATACCAAATTAAATGGTGTTATTTTACTAATCCTAATCAAAACAGCACAAACCTTTAAAGTAATAGGTAATAAATCTAAAAAATGGTATGGCGTTTATATAATTACTATAAAATTGTATTGAAAGACACAAAAGGAGACCTAAATAAATGAGAAAAAAGGCCATGATTACGGATGAAAATATTTGAGAGTAAGACTGTCCACTGCCTACTAATTAATCTATAAAATGAGTTTAAGTTCTCCCCTAACATAGATTTTTTTGTTCTTAAATTTTTATTTTTAATTTAAAAATATATTTTGAGGACTAAGTCCGACAGGAATATATCTGGCTTTGAATGAGAGGAAAACAAATAACAGCTTCAAGCAAGCAAGACCAGAGGCTGACAGTCTAAGTCTGGCGCAACGGCTAGGGGAGGTCATTAAGGCAACTCCTACCGGCTCCATCACCCTGGGTGTGTGGCTTCTATCATGTTTAAGAGCGGCTCCTGTAACTCCAGGCAAGTGGTTGTGTTATACAAAGGAAGAAGCGAGAAAGGGCAAAATAAGACAGATGGGGAAAAAAGCAAACAAACAAACCTTCAATCCTACACTTCATCTACAACTCTGACAAATGGCATCCCAAGAGCAAGAAATTCTGAGAAGAGAAGTTTTTTAGGTTTCCAGTTCTCTATTACAGAGAAATTCAACAGAACGTGAGCTTTGTGAAGGCAAAGATCTTTGTTTTCTTTATAGATGCTTTCCAATTGCTGAGAAAAGCATCAGAAATATAGGAGGCAATCAATAAATGACAAATTCAAGGCAAATGGTCATTCTGAATGAATATGGGTAGCCAGTTTATTGTATCTTCCTAACAGAGCAAAAGGCCAAGAAGAGTCAAGAGAATGGTGGAGAAAAGAATAGTTTGATTGAGATTGGGGTGGGGGATTGCTCTTCGAGATGTAAAGATTTATAACACAGTTATACGTCTTAAAGCAATTAAAAGAGTGCAGTAGTATATTTTATTACGTCAATGGACAAAATAGAGAAACTTAAAACAGACCCACACAAATATGGAAAATTGGTATATGACATGTAGCACTGTAGGCCAGCCAAACGGTGTTTGGACAATTAGCCATTCATGAGGGGAAAGAGTAAAGTAAGATGTTGACCTCACATTGTATATTTTAAAAAATCCACATGTATTAAGAACATCAATGACAAATTTAAAATTTTGAACTTTTAGAATAAAATCTAGAAAAACATCTTTGTTACCTTGAGATGATAAAATTATTAAGTAAGATTAATAAATTATACATCATAAAGGATAATACTGATAAATTCAACTATATTATAATTAAAATTTCTTATTTGAGAAAATACACACAATTAAAAGACAAGCCACAAACTAGAAGAAAACTTGTGACTTCAATACAGTTGACAAAGCAATACTACATATGGTTTACGTACACATACGTATGTTATTAGCATACAACGAGATCAATAAGAAGAGCACATATGAAGATCAAAACACAGTGAGGAAACATGAGTATTGAGAATAAAAAGAAATAATAATTTTTTAAAAAGTCAACTTTTTTACATTATTTCATCCTCCACAAAGTAAAGCTACGAGGTTATTATAACAAAATGTTAACACCTCTTAATTCTATGAGGTAGACATGGGGATTTTGTTGCATTATTTTCTGTACCTTCCTATGTGTCAACATATTCCATTTGAATTCATTCTCGTTTCCTACAGAACTGTCCTACCTGCTTTGTTGGGAAGGAATTGTAGGTGGCTGGCTTTGGAAGCAAGGGAATCACCTGGGCTGCTGAGGCAAGAGTACAGAAAGGAAGATGTTGGGGATTTGGTTTGGGGTGGTATTTGTAGGAATGGATCTAGGATATGTTTGGACTTAGAGACTGACTGGCTAATAATTAGAAGGAAGTGTGGCCAAATAAATTTGATAAATGCAAAATAACCCGCAGGTTTTGGTTTGAGGGACTGAGCAATGATAACGCCATTTCAGTGATGAGAAAGGCTGGAGGAGATGCAGGTGTGGGACAAAAACTTTACTGGGGGCGGCATCTTTTTCAGTTATGTTTGCATGCCTGTTAGACATCCTTGTAGAGATACAGTTGGATGTACAGTTTGCAGTTTAAGAGACAGGTCTAGGTTGACCTTGTAAATTGTGCTGTTATCTGCACTGAGATGGTTCCAGTCAAAAGCCTGGATGAAATACCTAGGGAGACAGTACAGATATGAGGGAAAAGAAAGGGCCCCGGCTCAGTATACTTCAATATTTAGAGGCTGGAAATAGAAAAAGGAGGAGGAATCAGAGGAGGACGAAGAGAGGAAGGGTGGGAACAGAAGAAAGAAGGAAGTAATATCGATACGGAGATACAGGGAGCAGGTGTCAGTAAAGACCCACACTTCAAATGTGTAGGAATAATAAACCCTTTCCGAACACTGACTGTTAACTGGGACATAAGTAACTAATGGATTCTCAGCCACAGGGAGTAACCTTAAGAAGTAGAGCGGTGAGAACGGAAGACATCTTAAAATTGCTACACTATGTTTTTACGCAGACAGGAATGGTCCATCGGAAAGGGAGATATTAAATATTTGGTGGAGAGTCATAACTGTTGGGTGAATTGCCTGAGAAAGCAAGAGTGGATATGATTCTGAGCAGAAAGGTCACTGTTCCTTCTATTCATGGTGAGAGATGTACAGATAGCACAGGTATAATTAATATTGGTAGTTGGTAGATGTCTATGAAAGGAAGAGAGAAATTCCTCCTTGTGATATGAAAATAACATAGTTTTTATTCTAATTTCTAATTACTTTGCTATTGCATACAACTGGGTGGCAAATATGGGAAGGTCAGATCCAGGGACAATTATGTTGGCGTTATCTTTTATATACTGGAAGTGGACTGCAAAACTTCTTCTAGGCCACGTTTTAAATTTACCCAGTTATGTTTTACTGAAGCCAATGTCCAGGTATTTCTCCCACTATGAAATATTCTAATGACTTTTTATTGCTAAAGTTTGTCTATTTCATGTATACTTTTATAGAAACTGCTCCGATCAACTGCCTCAGATCCAATGTCAAATAATATGACGATACTGCCTTCAAAATCATTTGAAGCTAAGTACTTCCCTGGGCCTGATAGCAGTGTAAAAATGTCTGAACCCTAGGGAATATCTGAATGTTCAAAGTACACCATTCCCTTACCCCTTACTCAACTCTCACTGAGTGAGAAATAAACACTGTGTTACATATAATGAATTCTATGTGAAAGGATTTCTACACTTCTTAAAATAACGTATCATTTAAGTAGCAAACTGTTACAATTAGGTGAGCAATCAGGCTGTATATTCCAACTCCCCCAACTGCTCCAACTGATTAGATTCATGTTTGAAAGGATACTAATCTTTCTTCTGATAGTTTTAAAGTGGTATTATTTTAAACCCAGAGACAAGAATCGTAGCTTTATTTACTGATGTAGAATTGTGGAATGTTAAAAGCTGGAGGAGATTTAGAGATTTAATCCAATTCCCTCTTTTTTCAAATGAGGAAATTTAGGAATTTTAAGTTCAGTGATTTGCCTGAGTTAGGAAAAGAGCTGAGATACAAATTCTAATTTCTTATTTAGGCAAGAATTTATTCCAGCTGACATTTACTAGGTCATTACAACATGGACTCCATGTTGTAAATATATTTGCTATTTATCACCTGCTGCTGCACTGATGCTAGTTGATTTATGTTGATGCTTCTCAACCATTTCTAATGCAAAGCTACTTCTGAAGAGGACACACCTCCTGGGAGTGGGGTTAACCTCCCCCATTTCTATCCCCAACTCTGCTGAGACTCACTGCTGCTTCTCTGACAGTGAGATTTTGAGGAATTGTATTTTCCAGCTTTTATTACAGAAATTGTTACAATACCAAGCATGTTTTTTCCCCCAAAGTACGCGTCTTTAACCTACTCTGATTGTTACACACAACCCCCTTCACAACACACACACACACACACACACACACACACGCACTAAATCAGTGAATCTCATCTCTGATTAAGATGAAAACTCCTAGAGGGTAAAATCTGATTATTTTAGCCAGTTTGTTAAAGGACCCAATGAAAATCCCTCTCTCAATTATGTCCTTAATAATAATGTTGAATATTTAACATTTGATGAAATTATTATCATCTAGTTGGCATTTTTCACAATTTGTATTTGAAGAGTTTTTAAAAGATGTCCAGCTCATCATATTTGTCTTAAAAATCAAATTTATTAATAAACTATCTAAAATCTAAGGAATGTAATAATCCAATTACAGTAAACGAATGCTTTAGAATAACAAAATGTTCTTTTATAGCCTTAATTTTAAATGAAAATTAACCTTCATTACTAAACAAAAACAAGTTTTTTTAAATGAATGTTTACTTGAGAAAATTACAGATGAGTCTACGCAATATTACTCTCAATAGTTTTTTGGGAACTGCATGAAGTGTAACAGTTGTAGTTGGATAAATGAGTACCATGACATCTATTCAATGACCTGAATATTACAATTTCTAAGTATTAAATTTAAAGCTTCTTATCTTCATTTAATTGTTCATGCATCAGTTTAACAGTTCAGCACACAATTTCCAATTTATTACTCACAAAATGAAACTAAATAGCTTAGTGGGGGCTGGCGAAAAATAAAATTCTCTAGAAAGAAACAGAGTAGTTTGTAAAGTCTTTAAAATTCATAATTGAATGGACTGAGTTATGATATTAATAGGATGTAGATGAAGTAAAAAATCATACAAGCAGAAAGATGAAACGAGCTTTGAACTCTCATTAAGTTCTTAAAAAATATACTGAAATCCTTTATTACCAGTCTCTTATTGTCAGGTCCACTTTACCAGTTATCCCAGCACCCACTTACAGAGTAAAGCTTCACTTCCTTGATTCCCTTACAACGAACTGTTCCGGTTATAGTTCTCTATTTTCACCAAGTTTTGACTTTTTAAAAAGCATATTTTGTATTTACTACTTATGCACAAAGCAGTCTTTTTTCCTAGAAAATATGCCTTGAGGATAGGGTCTGTCACATATCTTTACACCAATTACACATTTTAACTAAATATTATATACAAATTTATGACCTTCAGAGGGTTTTCAATTTCCTTAAATTATACCTGGATTCTAACACTCTGGTTTAAGTATTTCCTGTATGTAGAACTTGCTTCTGTACAATGCCCACATACTGAGGTTTCTTAATTCAACACCCTAACTAAGGAATACTAATAAATTAATTATAAATAACAACAATAATCATTTCTAAAGTACCACTGCCCAACAGAACTTTCTGCAGTGATGGGAATATTCTATATCTGTGTCATTCAATACCTCACCTGCCAGCTGCATGTAGCTACTGAGCACTTGGAATGTGCTTACTGTGACTGAATAACTAAAAATTTAATTTAAATCTTTTTTTTTTTTTTTTTTTTGCGGTATGCGGGCCTCTCACTGCTGTGGCCTCTCCCGCTGTGGAGCACGGGCTCTGGACGCGCAGGCTCAGCGGCCATGGCTCACGGGCCCAGCCGCTCCGCGGCATGTGGGATCTTCCCGGACCGGGCACGAACCCGTGTCCCCTGCATCGGCAGGAGGACTCTCAACCACTGCGCCACCAGGGAAGCCCATAAAAAATTTAATTTAAATCTTAACAGCCACATGTAACTTTTGGCTACCATATTGGAGAGAAGAAATTCAAAGTACAAATTCCTCATCTTGGCTGGTTTTGATAGGTGCTTTGGAAAAAAATGGGGGTTCTATGGTCCATTTTTTTTTTTAATTTGTGTAATAATTCCTTTCTTAAGAATTTCCTGTTCACCTAGAGAGTTCTGAGGAGCCATATAGTAAAACTACATGTATGTATATAAATTATATATATGTAACATTATATAGATACACAAACAATATGATGACATGAAGGTGTATATACATGTAGATATTTAATATATAGATTTAATTTATTTAGTTTTGCCCAACATAACTTGAGCATGAAAACTTCCACCCTACAATCAATCTCTTGGCATCCTGAGATTTTGTTTTGTTTTTTTGGATGCCATTTGGTTTTCTTATTTTGGTTCTACTTTCTGCTTAGAAAGGCTACATTCTGATCTAGGGAGTAATGTAAAAACCCTTTAGCATGTCTTGAAGGCCACTAAAAAATAAAAGGCAAGCTCACAATATCTGCTCCAGTAAGACAGTTTGTTTATTCTGCCTACACTAAACATTTCCCACAATCTCTCATTCTGAATATTTTCTGTGCTTTCTTTCTTCTATTTAACTAAAGTCTGTGCACTTCAACGTAGAAAGAATCTCTCTTTAAAAGACTAAGAACCTCCCTGTTCTTTAAAATCTAATAGCACTTGTTGCCTCTGTAGACTATTACAGCCATTAGAAACTTGTAAAGCTCTTTCTTCTAACACCATGCTTCTATTATTATCTCAGGCTCCATCTTAATCATCGTTAGTTATTTGGATATTATCTTCCTTATTAGTCTACAGTGACCTTGAGTGAAGGGACCATATACTATATTTGTTTTTTTTTTTTTTTTTGCCTAATGTGCATAGTCATTGAATGTGTGCAGTAAATATCTTTGATCTTATAGGATAGTCCTACTTTTCAATGACCTCAAAGAATACTCTCCAATATATCCTATTATTAAATGTATAGTCTTTTTTGTATCTACTGTAAATGCTTTGTGCTGAAAGGTTACTCTTCTCCTATTTTGAGGCAAAATAGGTGGGCCTGACTATTTTAAAATTAATTCTTAAAAACCAATTCTCATATCCTTTTGTTATCATGAAAATTATCCTTTCCCTTCTCTTCTTTCAGCTCAATTATCCCAGTTTCTTTCTGCCTAGTCATCAAGTCTTCACCTAGCTATGCAAAATTTTAGCCATAAAGGAAGACAGAAAATAACTTGTAGTAAGAAATAAGGGAGGGGTATACCTCGGGTTGGGGCAAGGTGTTACTATCCTCAACAATCGACCCCCAATCGTAAAGCTAGTCCCTGTGCTGTTCATCCTAAAAGAACACCTAAAAAGAAAAGCAAATGAAATTCAGTTTCTGTCTTTTCGGCGAGAAAAGATTAAGTCAGTCTTGAAGGACGATTTGACACTTAGACCAAAGACCCCTTTGATGGAAATGGCAGCAGAATTGTTCGTTAAAAAGAAAAAAACAAATAGTTGATCTACAAAACGGAAGAGCCAACAGGTATTAGAAAATTTCTGGTCTACAGTTCCAAAAATTTCTCGTTTCTGACATTTTCAGGAGATTCAGTAAACAACCCGAAGAGAGTAAGCACTGGTTTATTTCCTTTGCATAATTTATCTATATGTTATCATATTTACTTATTTATTGATAATCTCCTTATACATGCTCAGAACTGCTTTATTTGGAAGCAACTGAAAATATAAGCCAAGCTACATTATGCAAAAAATAGGAATTCATGGGCTACTATAACTGAAAAGGTGAGGAGAAGAAGTAGCTTGCTGGCAGCTTGAAGCAGGAGACCGAGCAGGACCTTGACTCTCTATCATGTTTCTCAACTCCGCTTCCTTGGAGTTGACACCACTGTCACGGAATGCCTCCACTCACACGTGAAAATGTTAGCAGCAGCTCTCACGGTGCATCTCCTCAACTCCAGGACAAACACCAAAATTTAGTACTCTTCCTTCAGTCTTAATCAAATCCCTGATAATGACTGAAATAAGTTAGGTTACATGCTTGCCCTGGAACCAATCACTACGGCTTAGGGATGAAACGCACTGATTGAGGTAGGACACGCCCTACTGCTACAGCCTGAAGTGGTGACAATTTGACTCAAAACGAACGGACTGGCCATGTGAGAGGGATGGATCTTCAGAGTCAATTTAGGAGACTTTTATTATAGGACCAGGAGCAGATGGTAAACCACAGAACACTGTCAGCATTACGGAGGCAGAGCTCCTGTTTCTTTTCCTCCATCATGTCCCCGGTATCTAACATAGCGCCTGGACAAGAGGAAACTAATGAAGTTGCAGAAGCAATGATGCATGAATACATTCCCACTGCTGCATCCATCTCTTACTTCTTCTCTTGCCCCAGCCCAGTTCATACATATTTCAATTCCTATAGGGTATGTCTATGTTGACGTTGTATCAACAGGTAAAGCGAAGTGGTGAGGCCCCTCTCCACACATTTCCTATTTCTGATTCCTGTCAATGGACTGCTTTCCTTAGAAATCATCGACCCACTTCCATCCTTGGCACACTTCCAACACATGACTTAATCATCAGTACTTGACGCCCTAAAGAGTTAGAGAACCCCTGCCCGAGAGGTGCTGCCAACCACCCCTTATCCTGCTTCCGGGCTGAGATGCTCATTTCCCAGCTGCTGTGTGTTCCCGCTGTCATAGGTGAGAACTTCCAGGAGTTACCTTCAGGCAAAAAAAAAAGTGTAATAGTTTCATTATTTTTTTTGGAAATGTCTAATTTTGTTTACTCTTATGAAAGATCAAAGCATTGCAGAAACCATCTCAGATGTTACCTATTCAAATCTTCCGTTCAAGGAAAAGATTTTAATATTTTGGAAAGGGGAGGATAGAAGAGTCAAAGGATCTCATAGGAAATGGGATGCTTCGTAAGTGTTCAAAGATGTGCAGTGAAAGATTTATCAGAAGAAAAGAAAGGAAAGAATATGAGCAAAGGGATGAAAGCAGGAAATGACATTTTATCATTAGAAACAGAAGCAATTTACTAGAACCACAGAAAGGGTGTTTTGATATTTGGTAAGAAATGAGGATTCTTTTAGACTACATTAAAGGTCTTAGACTTTAACTCTTGGATAATTTGGAATCACTGAGGGCTTTGTAAAGACAAGAGTGACATAAGAAACATGATCATATTTTATTTTAGAAACGCCTGTGTGTACATGATGCCATCAGTTCTAGGGAAATTAGAAAGGAACTAGGAAGGATTATCTGAACTACAATTAGGTGACAGTGTCTAAGTAGAGAAGGAAACAGATGTGAGGTGTTCATGTGCAGAAGTATCAAGTACCTATAAACTACTAACTGTGATATGAGATGATCAGGCAGAAGTGAAGATAACAAAACCTAAATACTTTGACATGTCTGTTCCTTAACCCCACTTTAAGTTGTCTTAACGCCTCTAATCTTACACTGAAGATAAACTGGAAAAATACAATCTTTATCTTTATGATCAAAAGCCCATATAAAATGCAGGTTAAGAAACAAGAAACTTTTAATAATGAATATTTTCGCATATGACATAGAGTGGGTTTCCCAGGATTCAGACTCTGAGGTTCCAGCATTTAAACGCAAGATATTTACCCAGGAGCGCTTTGGGGAGTAACACCGTGAGGAATGGGGAAGCAGGGTGGGGCAGAGAACTGCAGTCCAGCAATGCAGTGAGCAGGCATCGCACGGTCCAACGGGGAGCTCTGCACGGGGACAGCTCTTTGGTGATGTCCCGACTGGAGGCCCCTGCGTATGCCTGTCCTTGGTTGCAGTGCACCCTGGGGAGGAGTGTGGCCTGGGATGTGGTGGCTCTTGCTGTGGGTTGAATTGTGTCCCCCCAAAAGGTACATTAAATTCCTAACCACCTGTGCTTGCAAATGTAACTCTGGTTTAAAATGGGGTCTTGGCAGATGTAATCAAGTTAAGATGAAATCATGCAGGATTAAGGTGGGCCATAGTCCAAAGACTGATATCCTTATAAAATGAGTGAAACTTGGACACAGACAAGCAGGAAGAACGCCAAGTGAAGATGAAAGCAGAGATTGCAGTGACGCATCTTTAAGTCAAAAAATGCCGAGGATTGCTGGCAAGTTCCAGAAGCTGGAAGAGGCAAGGAAGGAGCCTCCCCTAGAGCCTTCAGAAAGCACGGCCCTGACGATACCTTAATTTTAGACTTTCAATCCCCCAGAATGGTGAGACAGTAAGACAATACCTTTCTGGTGGTTTAAGCCATCCAATCCGTGGTGGTTTGCTACGGCAGCAGTAGGAAACTATTACACTTATTTCTGCCTGAAGGTAATTCCTAGGAGTTCTCACCTATGACAGCCGGAACACACAGCAGCCGGGAAATGAGCATCTCAGCCCGGAAGCGGGATAAGGGATGGTCGGCAGCACCTCTCGGGCAGGGGTTCTCTAACTCTTCGGGGTCAAGAGACCCCTTTACAGTCTTAGAAATTACTGAGGACCCCAAGAACTATTGTTTATGTGCTTATTATTCTTAAACATAACAAATATTGTAAACACATTTTCTTTACTTTAGCATAAAATATTATGTTCTAAAATAATATTTTAGATTAAAGCTTTAAAATTTAGAGAAGTTTCTGAAAAGGGAAAGGGCAAAGTGTTCTTACTTGTGTTTCTAAGTATTTGTAAGGAAAACTTCAGTGTTTCAAAAATAAAGTCTTATTGGCTAGCGATGGCCAAACTACGGCCTATGGCCAAAAGCCTGCTGCCCGCCCCAGGGATTCTCATGAGCTAAGGACGTTTTTTTAAAGTTTTTAAATAACTGAACAAAACACATCAAAACTAGAATAATTCATGACATATAAACATTGTATGACATACAGATTTCATCGTCCATAAATAAAGTTTAATTTGAACATAATCATTCTCTGTTTACTCATTGTCTAAGGCTGCTTTCTGGCTACAACGCAAAGTGGAATAGTTGTGGCAGATTCTATGACCCACACAGCCAAAAAAATTTACCATCTGGCCTTCTACAGAAAAAGTGTGCTAACCTTCATACTACGCAAAAGTGAGGTTATAGCAAGTAAGAGTGAAACAGAAGTACTGGGAACAAATGGAACTAATCTCTGAAAAAAAACACATATTTACACCTAGTACCTTAGAACATTCTAGAAAATACAAGAGTACAAAAACACACATTTCATTAACCATCAGAGAGATATTATCACATATCATGATTCTTCTGGAAAACCCCACTGTATATTCAAAAGGGAATGACAGTGAAACAGGGAAATACCGTTTTAGTATTGTTATTATACGAAAGGAGTTTTGTTTTCACAGACCTCCCAGCAGGGTCTCAGGAATAGTATTTTCTAAGCTACTATACTTAAAAAAAGAGAAGGCAATGAACAGATGTTTTTTAATGTGCACATAATTTAAATAATATATAGTATATATAATATAGACATAATTTACATATATAATATTACTACTGATCATCTCAAGTTTTAAAATGTCTAACATGATAGAATTTTTCAAAAGTGAAAAATTCTAATTGTAAGAATTTACAATTAATTGTAAGTAACTGTAAGTAAGGCTTTAACTTTAAGTACAAAATATAGAGCTGGAGTAAATTTTATACAGGATTGAGTGAAATAAATGGAAGGTTAGAATTTAGAAATGAAAATCCTTTGTTTTACCACAAGCTTGATAGTGTAAAAGGCCATTTATGTCAGCCCTTATGTCCTCTCAAAATGGCCTTGACTGATAAGACGGCAATTTGAGACTGAGGTACTTTACTTTTGAACTGAAGAGATTGCGGAAAAAAAGAACACAAGGCTTCTACTTTAGCACAGATAAGAGAAACAGAAACTGTAGATTCTTAAATCAAAACTATAAGAGGACAGAGGTCCAAGGATCCATGCAACAGGTAGTATTAATGAACAAAACCAGAGAAATGTCCCGGGACATACAGGTACCTATGAAAGAAATAACTCATTCAAACTGTGAGTGTACAGCAAAGGTGAATAAAAAGCCACCCTTCTGATTGGCATATCTAGCCAAGTAATCTTACCTCAGACCCTAAAGACTAGCTATATCAACCCAGTACAATGACATTTCCTGAAACAACGTATTTCACCAAGCCTGTTCCATTCCAGATTATTTTCCAAACACGCTCCATCATGCCACCATATGCTTTACCCATGTATCCTCATGTGACAGGATGTTTCCGCAACCTTTCTATTTATAATATACTTCTCTGGCCCATCAATTCACAAAGGTAAAAAGGAATACAGATAATGTATTTAGAACAAGAATGCAAATTTCTGTCTCACTGTCTCTCTTTTTTGTGGGCTTAAGGAAGAGAAAGATAATTTTTAAAAACTGCTTCTCTTATTTTTTGAGACTCGATTCTTGGTATCATAACTGACAAATATATCAAATATATCCTCTTTCTAACTTATCAATACATAGTAGAACAAAGATGGGCTTAAAAATATGTGAGCAGCAAAAAGATACAATATAAAAACACGTTATTAGAATATGACTACTATAACTATTTTGTATTTATGCTATATCGTGAAAAATACATCTACTTCAAATGGATGGCTTACTCAAGATTTAATTTTTATTCTAATATATGAAAATAATTAACATCACTCATCTTAATAGATCTATATATTAACAATAGGTCAGAGCATTTCAAAATATCACGCAGTATTTTTCATCCAATTCTGCAGCGACCCATTCTTTTTTATATAAGGCTACATGTACACAGTATTTTGAAAGCAAATGGTACTTTCTGAAAACCTAATCTATGAAATCTACATAAATTCAAAAAGTCTTTTTGCTTCTAAAAGGAACAAAATGAAAATTACATTTTCTCTTCGCTTAATGTGTAACGTGCTCCTGATCTCCTTGTGCCTGAGGGTTTATCAAATTGGAAGCTATTATATAGATCCATGAAGAAAAACACGTCTAAAGCTAAGAATATGTAACCAATTAATGATAATAATGGGACATGATTCAACATCTGAAATGATTTTCTTTGATCAGATAGTTCATAATCTCCTTTGCCCTTTCTGTTTAAATCATAGAAGTGAAACTTCTACTTAAAATGAATTGAAGGTACACATTTTGTAAAATCGAAACGACAGGTACTCAACATCGCAAGTCAATTCTGTGACCTGCCTATAACCAATCTGCATCACTAAACCTTAGTAACTGCTCATTAAGGTCCATGAGCAGAGCTTCAGGGCCCTGAGTCCGTATGAAAAGCTATACAACTGTTTGTAAAAATCAGCAGACAGAGGCTGCCTTCCATGTTTTTACCACATTACGATACTTTAAGAAGCTCAGGATCCATTATACAAGCCACAATTCTATCTTGAAGGAAAAGCAGACCTCTATCAGCCTTAATCAAGGAAGTTATAGTGTGTTATCCGAGTCCTTTATACAATATATAGCCCCATATTTATTATAATCTGAGTAATGTACCACGTTCAAGGTTTTGTGTTCTTTTCTTCCACAGAGTCTGAGCCAGTTTGATGATCCTGAGCCGCTAATCAGAATTCTCACAGATACTAGCTGCTGCCTCTCCACCTTCAACAAAGCACTAAGAAAGTGCCTTTTGAAATAATCTAACCCTGTGACTTTACACAATGAAATCTGAAAAGCCTGCAAACTATGACTAATGAGAGAGATTCTGGCATATGAAAATCTGGAAAGAAAGCACATTTATATTTTATTTAATCATCAGATGACATAAAAAATGGGAATGAGGTAAGGGACCCCAAATAAGACCATGTCTTGAATAGATATTTAGAATGGCAGAAGAAAAGGAACTTTCAAAGCCTGTTGCCATAATAAATACAAGAAATGTCTGCACACTTTATATAAAATGATTCTATGTTTTATCAAAGTGAAACTCTGAACGTCAAGCCCCAGAATTAATCAAAGTGGCTACAAAGCATTTGAGCAGAAGCAGAAGTCTGACAAAGATGAATTGTGCAAAGAGATGCTGCTTCCAATTTTAGAAGAAAAATATTATACTCACCTTAATGAAGAAAGAGGTTTATGCATAGAAAACTCAGTAAGACACCACACTCACAACTTGCTTGAAAATTCTGCTTACTGGAAACATGTGTATCTTAGTCCTCTATTCCACTTCATAATTGAAGTCTTTATGGGACTAGAGCTTCTATCAGCAAATGCTACAGTAACGTGCTGTTGTGTCGCAAATGCACCCCTGCACCTCGGCGGTTCATATGTTGAAGCCCTAACCTCCGGTGTGACTGTATTTGGAATAAGGAAATAATTTTAAGGTTAACCAAGGTCATAAGGATGGGGCCCTGACCCAGCAGCATTAGTGTTCTTCTAAGAAGACACACCTGAAAGTCTTTTCTCTCTCTTTTCTCTCTCTCTCTGCACACACACACACAGGCCATGTGAGCACACAGAAAGAGAGTGGCCCCCTGCAACCCAAAGGGAAGGCTCTCATGAGACATCAACCTTGCTAGCTCCTGGATCTTGGAACTCCAGCCTCCAAAACTGAGAAAATAAAGTTCTGCTTTTTAAACCACCCAGTCTGTGATATTTTGCTGAGGCAGCCTAAGCAGACTAAGACATGCACATACCACACATGTCAAACACACACAGACACACCCCCTCACAGAACAGTAAAGAGAAATACTAATTATTGTGTGCAACAAAACCAGTAATAATCCTGTAAGTGGAAACTGAGGTGGAGACAGGATGATAAATACATAGCTACAGCACTCCGGCAACTGAGAGCGCAATGGAATGGAAACTAAGCAGAAAGAATCAAGGGCGGGTGAGAGTGAGAGTGGACATCATGTCAGCACTTACACTACCAGCAGGACTCTGCCTTCCTTCCCTGCCATCCCTCCCCTACTTGCCACCTTCTGCAGCATTATTCTTAATTTTTGCTCAATAGTTCAGTCATAATTGTGTAAGTAATAAAAACAAGCATTTATAAATATGTTGAGCTTTATATAAATTATTTACTTTAACCAGCAGTTAATTAACTTAAGTAAACTCTTATTAAAAATGCACAGGACAGTTTTTTCCCTATTAAAATAGGTGTAATATCTGTCAACTAATCAGCCATTCCAACAAGTTTTCATTCGCCCATGTATTCAACATGGAGGGTCTATAATGTTAGACTCAAGCCCGGGCAAGGGAGAGATCACCATGTATAAGGAACACTCTGTTTCTGAGGACATCACAGTGTAGGAAGACGTTGAAAGAGAAACCACAGTACAATATGATGTCATAACCAAAGTTGTGGTAAGTTCCGTGAGAGAGTTGAGAATAAATGCTGTGAGAGGCCCAAAGGAGTCACAAATCCTGTCTGCTAGAGGAGGGAGGACTTCACGGACGAGGTGACACTCAAGTTTAGTCATGAATAGAGTCTCTCCACATGGAGACGGGGCTGGAGTAGGAGGATTCTAGGCAGAGAAAAGAACTGATAAAAAACAATTAAGAAGCTGTTTAAGAAAATGGCACGTTTGTTCAATGGAGAGTGGTCTGCTGTGAATATATTTAAGTCCTAAAGCGGACAGGCAAGAGGTGAGTTGGAAAGTGAACAGAGGGTCCTTGGGAAGAACACTAATGGACCAGCATAGGAAGGTGAATTTTGTAAGTGTGGACCCTGGAACTTCGGGCCAGGAAGTCACATAGCCAGATATACTTTACAGCAGCAAACCTCACGTCAGTAGAGGGGGAGAAACGTGCAAGATGTGATGAGCATGGGGAGGCCACCTGCGGAGACCAACTGATTTTGATAAAGTCAGAGGGGGTGGAGATAAAATCCTGTATAAGAGCAGTAACAGAATCTTGGTATTTAGACATGAGAAGCATTCAGAGGGAAAAAAATATCTGTCGTTGATTCAACATTACAGGTAGTGAAGTAGCAAAAAAAAAAAAAAAAGAAGGATGTTTTATTCATTAGATCCATTTTTAGGAAAAAACAATAATATAAGATAAATTAATTTTTAATTTTTTAAAAAAATTTACAGATAGCCACCCAAAGGAGGTAGTCTCCTGGGAAACAATTTGTGGAACATAATCATAAACTGATAATTTTCTCAAGATTCTGTCACGATTCTAACCCTAAAAACAAGTTATAAACAAAGAGAAAGAAGAATACCTGCCTATAAGTGCCTCGTAAATATATTCAGTTGATACAGAATGAAGAAGAAATAAGCAAACTTTGTGGAAGAAGAAGCCACTTCTGTTTGCCCCCCCCCAGATTTCTCTACAATACACATTGCAAATGGGGGACCATGCTGAGGGGCGAAAAGGGGCATATGGACTAATTTATGATGGTTTCAGACTATAAGTAAGTATTATGAGAATAAATTACAGTTGGAACACTATAAAATAGGGCTGGCCATGATCGTCTTTTTCAATTATGCACTGAAGATCTTAATATGCTATGTTGTGTTTTTTTAAAAAAAAATATTCTGTTTATTTGTTTATACAGCAGGTTCTTATTAGTTATCCATTTTATACATATTAGTGTATATATGTCAATCCCAATCTCCCAATTCATCCCACCACCACCCCTCCGCTATGTTCTTTTTATGGTGACTCATTTTTAGCAACCAAAAATTATTAGCAATATTATCCGGAAAATACATCTCACGATTTTTGCAGATCAGGATGTTTCACACTGTGACACATAGTAAATACCTATTAGAGAACGTCTTCAGCATCTCCATGTGTATTTTAATAGGATTGGGAACTGTGTTAAACTCAAACTGCTCGTCTACCCTTGGGCAGACTGATGTATTTTTATTTGTTTATTTACTGTAAATCTATGTTTGCCTAAATTCTGCTTATACGTGTGCAGGATCATTAGGCATATTCGCTGTATGATCATTACTTCTGAACTGGGTTTATAACTGGGACGAGAGCCGTGTCAGAATAAAAACAATCTTTGAATCAGGAGCTTGAAAATTGGCCTTTGATTAGAGGGCTGGAGATAAAACTCTTATTTCTTGGGAGCTTAACAGGGTTAATCATTTCTTTTTTCCTCCTCATTCTGCACTTTTAGTGATACTTGATATATTGAGACATCTGTTGCCTCAGCAGCCCTGATTTTAGCTACATAATAGTAATAACTATGATTAATTGAGCACTCGCTATTCATCAAGGACTGTGCATAGAATATATGTAATTCGTACATTTTCTAAACAACCCTGAAGGTAAGTATTTAGCCCCATTTCACACCTGACTAAACAGAAGCAAAGAAAAATTGTGTGAGTCCAGGTCATACAATGAGTGTGGGAATTTGGACTCAAACCCAAGCCTGATCAAAGCACAGCCCCCTGTCCTCTTCCCACTCTGCCCGCTGTTTCTCTGCAATTTGAAGCTCAAGGGTGGGGAACTTAATACACCTATACAGACCCAGATGTTCTTCAAGGCCTACAGACTCTGAAATATGTCAGAAGGAAATCTGTGGCTTCCTCCTTTTGTTGAATGCCTAATTTTTTTTTTTTTAACTTTCTCAACCAAAGGTCTAAACTTATACTGCCTTCGCACTCAATGATGATGAATAGGAACAAATCATGTTGAGTGTTGAGGGGCTTGAGAGAGAGTCTAGTCTTTCTATTCTTCTGTTACCCCAATTTTTTCCAAGGACCGACTGAGGCCCAGAGAAAAAGTGGTTTATCCAGAGTTTCAGTGAATTTTAGTGGCAGAACTAGAACTTGGACACTGTAACTCCTTACTCTGGGTTCACTGTGTCCCCTTCCTACTAGTATTTTTCAACATTACAGTTCATATGCAGACAACTAAACATTCAAGAAGCACTCACTGACCGTACAGTATGTGTTGTCAGGCGTGTGTATAGATAGGTAGAGATAGAAAAATTGTTTATTATATTCCCTTCCCTCGAGAATTTTATAGAGTATTGTAAAGACAGATGTGAGACAATGAATTTAAGCCAGTAGGAAAGTTGGTGTAATAGAAGAGTTTTGAACAGGGGAATAACAATAAAATGGTGTCAAGAAGGTTAAAGTAGGTATGCAGAGTAGAATGAATGAGATGGACAGCATCTGGAAATGGAGTTGTTAGAAGGCTACGGCAATTCTCTAGATGTGACCATAAGAACACATTTCCCCCAGCAACTCTTCCAGCCCCCATCTGACAGGTGTTTTTGGTCTTACTTGGCAACTATCCATGTTGATTTACCCCACAACAGAAGTGCTTTTTTTTCAAAATCCTGGATGTGCCACTGAAATTCTGAATCATTCATTCACTGATTCATACTTACTTTTGCTCAAGAAACACCCATTTCCTGCCTACGACATGTCTGACAGTGTCTGACACTGGAGAAACAAGAGCAAATGAAAGAACATGGTATCTGAGTTCAAGAGGTTTACGAATCGCCATCCAGTTGAGGAAAACTTATGTGGGGAAAAAAAAAAAGAAGAAGAAGAACACTGAGTGAATGGGAGAGACGGCAGGGAGAAGGGAAGAGAGGACGGACGTGACAGACACTTGATAATGAAAGGGAAAGCATCTGTTTCAGAAACTGTCTCTGATAAAAATTCTTTGAAAATAAAAGACAACTTACTACCAATGTAGTGGTATGTCAGCTTGAGAAAAGTCAACAAAAAGATAATTTTTCCTCTTTTCTCTGCCTCAGAATTTATTCCGTGTAACTCCCTCACCAAAGAAAAATGACTGCACCAATCCAGTGCATAACATCTGGCTTTAAGGTTACCCCAAGGGGCAAAAAAGTAATATGCAAAGAGGCAGAGCCGCAAGCTCATATCCTGGGCTTTTGAAAAGCCATATGATTTCCCCTGACACAGAGCAGCTGAACATCAATGACAACAAAAGTAAACAATATTTCAATCCATTTATTTAAGTACCTGGACAGATGTAAATTAAATTTCTGCAAAAACAGAAAGATAAGGAATACCTCTTATAATCGGAGAGGTTAAAAACCAGGCAACAGCACTGGATCTCCTATATGTTGTTTGAAATGAATATTCTACAGGCATTCCATTGCCTCTTTATACAATAAAACCCGTACTAAGTAACAGAGGCAGAATGGCTATACTTTCCCTTGATAATCCTTTTGTGACGTCTCATTACTCCCCAGGGACGAGCATCCCATGTCCCCACGCATAGCACACAGATGCCCAGCCCTGGAACCTTGATTCACGCTGGTGGTCTGTGTCCCGCTGCCCTCCCTCTTCCCACGGCTCCCTCCTGGAGTCCCCGTCCTAAACTTCAGGTAGTGCGGAACCTACCAACCACAGGGGTAGCTTGTAAAACACCATCCCCTCTGTGCAGCACCATGACACACTGACATATTGAACTCTGTCATAAGAACGACGAGCAGAAAAGTATGGTTTTATTATACGCATCCAATATAGAATCGCAACCACTAGCACGCATGTTCACACACACAAAACAAGCTGCTTGGCTGTTTCTGAGTTTTCTGTTAATATTCATTTGCTGCTTGTTCATTCATTGTATCATCTGCTAGCTCTTGCTAGCAGGCAAGTCGGAGCCAGTGCCAAGGGCTTAAGGAAACTGTATAGAAAAAAGGAAAAAAAAAAAAAAACTAAGGGAATTCTATGCATTTCCTTAATTTTATTTAAAAAGGGACAAAGGGAGAGCATTGCTTTTATGCCTGTAACAACTTAATGCAACTAATGGACCAAACTCGCAGAATTCAGAATTGGATGGCCACTGCATTCATTACTAGTGCTATTAGCCCTAGGTTTTCTGGGGCTGGTTTCCCAAGCGAAAGTCTACATTGCTCACACTCTTCTCTAATTCATTTTCTTTTATACCATGTATTTAATATCTCAATAAAAAAGAGCAAATCTTTTGAATCTTGGCTTTAACAACAGCTTCAATTGGTTGAGACTAACCCTGACCACCAATAATATGATATAATTTGTAAATGTACCTGAATTTAATTAGCGCTATGAGGCTAGTGTGCAGGAATCTTCATTTATCTTGAGATTGAGCTTAACCCACAGCCTGGAATCTTTCACATGAGCTTATTAGGTGCTCTCTTCTGGTCACTACCTACAAGTGACTCATTAAGATTCCAAGGGGGAATCCCAGAAAGTTTCCAGGTATATTTCACTCTATTTTAAGGAAAGATATCTAAAATTGGTATTGGGATATTCAGGGATTTGGGAACGCTCTAAGGTCTCAGAGACGACACCTTGGGAATTTCAATGATCTTAATTCCTGTACTGTACTTGTTCCCTTTATCCCACACTCATGTGGTCTACAGCTCATTTATAAAATAGGGGGATTGGCAGGTGATAAAAACATAGAAGAAACTTATTAAATGCTGTATTGATTGTTGATGGAGAATTCAGTTTTTGAAAATATGTGCAACTTGCCCTATAACTTGCATTCTATTCATAAATACAGGTGCCAGGACTTTGCAACGGTGTATTCCCTGCTCCCCAGTCTCATCATGATACTTAAATTACAATGAATTTTTTTTCTCTAGTAGTCAAAACAAAGCACAGACACTTTCGTATATGGTTTGTATGATCTTTATACACCACTCTGATGCTCCAGCTTTACTTTGGTAACTATTGCCCAGGATCAACAGAGATTTGCAAATGAAGGGCAATTTTCCCCAACTGTTCCTCCTGAATCACGTAAAATACATTTTTCCTCCACAGCCGTGGTCGTATGGTAATAAGATGATAATGCAACTCATAAAATACAATGCAGTAATCCAACTAAGTGCAAATAATTAGAATCAGTCCTAGCATTTGAATATGTTATGTTTGTCCACACTTAAATTCAAATCTTCTTTACTTAGAGACTAATTTGTTAATCAGTCAAGTCACCCAGGCTAGAGAACATATCTATGAGAGTAAAGTTCTTATGTTAAATGTAGACATATTTATTTTCTCTGCTGACTAATTCAATATTCATTATGGGTATAAAGGAAGATTTATGGAAAATAAATATTCTGGAATACAAGAACAGTCATAAGGAAGAGAAAGAGAAGGGCTAACGCAGATTAAACGTTCTTGGCCAACCGTTATGCTGAGCACATTAAGTGCTTAACTGCTTTAGCCCTAGAACACTCCTAAATATTAGAGACACTCTCTTACCTCCATTTTCACATGAGGGGATGGAGACACACACAAAGAGCTAACAAACAGTGGCAAATCTCAACTATCATGAATATTACCTCCCTAAAGAAACTTAGAATGTTTCTACCACTTTCTTTAAAACAAGAGCATAGTATATTCCAAACAACAAACTGATTATTTCCTCCTGCATTAAACCTCAGTCTCTCAGGCGCACATTTACATTCATTTTCTGTTAGTATTTTCAGTGGTATGTACAGCAGATGCTCATACCTGTGGAAGTTATTTTTATACACTTAAGTTTATATTCACTTATACCTTTCTTCTGAATCTTTCCCGAACCTACCATATTTCCTTCTTATCCTGAAGTCTATGATAGAATAATTATTAAGGATTTAATCAGAATTGTATATAATGGGCAATCCAATATTTCTATGTGTGTTATTATTACTGTGGTTATTACTGTGTCCTAGTAGCATTCTTCTGCCTTTAACTATGGTATTAGCTAATGACTCCAAATCCCTTTTTTATATTCTTTGCACTCCAAGACTATTTAAAAATGTTTCTATTACTTGCCCTGCTGCAACCTGCACTGGACTTACTTGTATACTAGTATTTATTTTCCCCTGACACCTCACTTACTGGATCTCACAGGATCTGCGCTCTGGAGTTCTGGGTTCTCTTACAGGATGGGACTTCTGGAGTGGGTTCAAAAACAAGCTCTTTCATTACAGGCCTTGAGGTCTTGGATAAGTAGACAATGACTCAATGTCCATTTCCTGGTGTTCTGTAAAATGAGGTTACTACTAGGACCCACCTCACACAGTCGGGGAGGGTTACATATTCACGGCACTTAAAACAGCATCTGGCGCAGAAACAGCCCGGCCACTCCTGCTCCGCTACTACTGCTGTACCATTTTCTGTATAAGCCATTTTAGCACTGCCCCTTTCTCAAGCCCCTGCCTTAGTCAGTTCAGGCGGCTGTAACAAAAATACCACAGGCTGGGTAGCTTATGAACAACAGAAACCTACCTGACAGTTCTGGGCGCTGGAAGTCCAAGGTTGGGCTGCCCAGCGTGGTCAGGGAAGAGCCCTCTTCCAGGCTGCACACCTCTCACTGTGTCCTCACATAGCAAAAGGGGCCTGAGAGCTCTGTGGGGCCTCTTTCATGAGAACATTAATCCACGTCATGAAGGCTTCACTCTCATGACCTAATCAGCTCCCAAAGGCTCCACCACTTAGTACCATCACCTTGGGCATTAGGATTTCAATACGTGAATTTTGGGAGACACAAACATTACAGCCATAGCATCCCTTCAGTTCTCATCTAATCCCTCTGTCTCAATAGATGACCCACCCATCTTCAGTTTTCCAGAAAAAATAGAGGCCAATGGGATCAAACTTTAACTTCTCACCACACTCCCCTCAAACTAAGGGACCTTATCTCCTCTTTCCTCCATCTTAGAGGAATGCCCTTCTATAACTTCCTTCACCTTTGCTCGTAAATCTTATCTTAAAAGGAAAGAAATAACAAACAAAAACAACTCTCCTGTAAGTTACTGATTTCCTCCCTTTTACGGTCATAACTCTTGGTTTTTGTTTTTTTTTTCCACTTTAAAAAATTATGTAAGTTTCAGGTATACCGCATTGTAGTTCAACATCTGTATAACAAACAAAAAAATACTCCTGTAAATTACTGACTTCCTCCTCTTTACAGTCAGGATTCCTGGGTTTTTTTTCACTTAAAAAAAATTATATCAGTGTCAGGTGTAACGCATTGTAGTTCAACAACTGTATACACTACAAAGTCATCACCACTGTAAGCCCAGTACCATCCATCACCATACAGCTGACCCCTTGCACCAATTTCAACCAGGCCCTCAGCCTCCTTACCCTCTGGTGACCCTATCTGCTCTGTGAATCTATGAGTTTGCCTTTGTTCAATTTGTTCATTTGTGTTACTTACTTTTAGATCCCACATATGAGTGAAATCACACAGTATTCGTCTTTCTCCATCTCTACAGTCAGGGGACTTGAAGGGAATCTGCCCGAATACTTTCCCCCCCAACATCTTCGCTTCCATTCATCCCTCAGCCACTGGAGTCTGACGTTCCCTGGAAGCACCCTCCTGAAGCTGTCCAATGTCATATTTTCTGGACATTTCCTGTTCTTTATTAGAGCGAACCTCTTGGTATATGCAACATGGCTTGATCACATCCTTCTTTTTGTAATGCTTGATTCTTGGTTTCCACGACGCCACGGCTGTCTTATCTGTGTTTTCACTTTCCATTTCTTTTACTGGACTCTTTCTCCCCAACTTTAAATACTGATATTTTCAACTTTCTCTCTTGCTTATTCTCTTTTCAATTTTATACATCCTCATGATGGTTTCAATTTATCTATAAGCTAACATTACAGATCACTTTTCTAATTGTGGACCACATACTTAAAAACACACTGGACATCTCCACAGAGTCTTATGAGATCCACCTTCTAATCTCTCTCAGGCCCATTTCTGGTTCGTCATCCCTACTGTAGGAGGGAGGATAATACAGTGAAGGAGCCAAGGACTGGGCTCCAGGCTATGATTCAAACCACATGCCATCTATGCTGGTACACAATCTCGATGGAGACCCTATCCCTCCGGGCCTCGGTTTTGTCTGATTACTGTAATTGGACATAATGACACCAAAACCATAGGATGCTGGTGAGAATTTAACGAGTTAACGTTTGGAAGGGACCTAAAACAGTGTTCAGAACTTAGTAAGCAATCAGTAAGTATGGCTTCCTCTCACGTAGAACAGGCTTTTACAGACCGTTGTGTGGACTGAAACAGTGGCTCCTCGTCGGACGCTCTGGCTCTACTCCCGCCTCCCTCAAACCCCATCTTCACACTGTGCCGAGTCAGGTTCTAATCCCAAATTTTATCAGCTCGCTTGCCTACACGAACTGTTCCGTCAACTCCACAGTGCCTAAAGGATGAGGTCGATTCTCCGAAGCTTCCAGCGCGGGCCCTCGTGACTCCTTCGCCAGCACCTTTTCCTGCTAGACCGCTGCACTCCCTGGTCCCTTAAGTCGCCTGCTGGTTGCTGAAAGCCCCGTGTTCCCTCAGGCTGCTGTTTTCTGCCACCTCTTCTTCGTCCTTCACTTCCCTCTGGTCGACCTGGTAAATTTCTAGTAACTTTTTTGTTAAGATTCATCTCACGTGCGTCTCCTCTCCGACATTTGTCTTGAGATGGTAAGATTAGTCCTCCACTCCCATCCTAGTTACGCACCCTCGGGCTGAGTTCTTCTTTCACTGGATTGACATCATTCTTCTACCACCTCATCTCTCTTTCTCGGAGTTTTATCTTATCACATCTGTAGTCTCATCTTTGGTAGAAAGTAGACACTCCCTAATCATTTGCTGAATTACTGAAATAAATGGTTCTATTCAGCCCATCATACGTTCACGATACACTTACCTTTGTATCCCCTGCATCACTTAACACTTGTAAGTATCTCAAAATACTGGCTAACACTTACTGATTTCTCATCTTGTACTAGGAATAGGTTTAAGCATCTTACTGCATTCATTTAATTTGCTCAATAACCTTCTAAGTGCAGTTCCAACGTAGAGAAGCTGATACATTTTCTTAGAAGGAAAAGCTTAGATTAGAAGCAGTCGGTTAACTCCAGAGCCTGGACTTTTAACCACTGTTCAGTATTTTGATGACTGTAGGAAGTATACAGTTTTTCAAAAAAAAAAAAAAAAAAGCAATTGTTTTAAAAGCTATGAGTATATATGTGTCATGATTTACCACAGAAATATTTTTTAAAAGAAAATATGTTCTTAGCTTCTAAGAAATTTTTTTCAGTTCCAAATTGAATAATTCAGGTTATCTCACCAACTTTAAATCCTTCCTTTTATATAGAGCCTCCAAGGAGTCAAATAGTTGGGAATATATTAACTGCAGGATTTAAATTACATGGCGTAGTTTAACACAAAGAAATTAATTGAAAAAGTTTTAAGAAAATCATGTTCTTCTCCAATAAATGTTGCTACCTGGGGGCAAAGAATAGCTAGAGGGTTTATTACACTTTTTTCCCTAAACTAATCTGGGATTTGCTGTAAATAATATATGCACCTACCATGCTACCCTTTCATTTTTTAAATTCTATATAAATAGAATTTTTTAATTCCATACAAATATAATGAGACTTCTGATTAAATTTCTCTGGAATAATACTCTCTCATGTTACCTTTAAAAAGACTTCCTCTCTTTTAAACCCTATTCGGGAATATATTTTCTTGATGCAAATTTATATGATATAGCAAGACCTTATTATAGTGAACTTAATCTTCTGTCACTTGTGAATAGCATTTATGTTGAAATAAATGGTATTTCAACATAGCTGTAAGTTTATTCTACAAGTCTCCAGAGAGAATTTTCTATATGAAGTATATTCCAAAAAGAAAACAAAACAAACGAAAAACGCTGTCCTCATTTACAATAAAGTAAAATTTTTAAAATGCAACTTCATTCAATTAACAAAAGGAAAATAATCAAAATATCATACACAATATCTTACAGATATTTTCATAAGGAAAACAATTCCATGTACTTCTAATACTGCTGATGATAAATATCTCTTTCAGTATCTACATTTCTCTGTGGACATTTGGAAAACAATAAATTCTGAGCTTTTGATAGGCTGGTTTTTCTTCTAAATCTACTCGCTGTCAAGGCTGATAATATAAGGTGTGATAAATCTAAAATTTAACTCAGAAGTATCTTAATTCTGTCAACATTGTAGGAAAAGAAATGCTTCCGTCCTACACAATTTAAGAAACAATTCCTCATTCTAAACCATCATTTAAAATTTTTCACGTTTCCATTCATGTGCTTACTAAGCTTCCCAGAGGAAATATATTTGCTATGAACCTACTGGTGAAGAGCCTACAAACTGAATATTTTTTGGAACTCAGGTCATCGACTTATTACTTAAAACAGTGCTGCTCCCAGGACTGAGTCGGTGCATCACGACAGCAGTAAGCAATTCACTGGTTAGTCCATCATAAGAAATGATTTTAAAGCACTACCTAAGTCATGCATTTATAGCATAATACACAACTTAAATACTACTAAATACCTTTTATGAGCCAAGAACTCTGACAAGGGCTGGGATAGAGAACCACGGGAAATTACATTTTAGAGGGAGAAGAAAGTCCCCTTTCAGTCATTCTCTCGTTTGAATCTAGACAAAGAAATCTAATAAAGAATGTAATTATAACATAAGTGCCTCAATTCAGGTAGGTTAATGGATCCACTGGCTATCAGAACAAAGGGTGGCATATAATTAGGAGCAGAATGAATCCAATAAGTGCCTGTTTAGATCCTTCTCAGGATCCAGGACTCACACGTCTGCAGTTGCTACAATTTGCTAAGAAAGTTTGCTATTGCCTTGTTAGTGGTCAATAGCACAAGTACCCATTATTCAGTACCTTTAAACAAAAAGTCTGACATCTGTGTTAGGCTTTCTACAGTAGTGAATGCTTTATTAATAACTGCAGCCATGTACCTTACACCAAGAGGAGTAATAATTCAGATAAACTTAATCATCTTTGCAACAGTGTCTAAACATGAACAAACCGCCAGTTAAGGTAAGTTGGGATTTACACTACGTCTTCTTTTCTTGACTGCAACTTTCCCTGAGCTGCTTCTAAGGCAGTGGCCCTGGGGTGCGCAGATATAAGCCACCTGGCGGTAACCGTCTCTCCACCTTCCACCGAAGAGCCGTGTGTCCAACTCAGTGGACTGCACCCAGGCCCTGCTAGTGTTAACTATCGAAGCAGAGCCTCTGTTCAGCTCAAGGATCACCCTCAACTATTAACTAAACATGGAAGAAGGCCACTTCCACCTGAGGCTCCCTCACTTCTTCTTAGTTAGGATGAGGGGCCTACGGACGCCCATGGTTGGCACGGCCTCTGTGCCAGTCCGCACGCAACGTGCTCCGGGAGGACAGATGCGCGCGCTACT
>NW_020837969.1:1845548-2115217 GCF_003676395.1 Aethalodelphis obliquidens
ACGCAACGTGCTCCGGGAGGACAGATGCGCGCGCTACTTTCCAGTCTTCGGGAGCTTGTCAGCTTCACCCATGGGCTTGTGCATTCAGCAGCAGAGATGCTTCTTCCATAGTCTGAGGTAAGTTTACCAATTAATCTCTTATTTAATGTGTGTGCCAGATAAAGTGAGCAAACAAAAAGTAGCAACAAGTCCTCGGTGAGAGTGGTATTTCCAGATGAGTATTTACTTGTATCAACAGAGGATGCTGAAAGTTTCTACTTATCACATTTATCCAATGTGGCAGCAGAAGAGGGCTCTTTGATGTGGGATTCTGAAAAGCTGAGATCTGTGCTTACCGTATTCCTTCTATTTTCAATGTTAGGGCCAGTGTAATTTCTGGTCAAATGTGATTTAAGTCATTTTACTCTCCCGTTTAAAACTCTCCAATGGCTTCCGATCTCACTCAGACCCTACATGGTCTGACCCCCATTCCATACTGGACCCTAACCACACTGGTCTCACCAAGGCTGTTACCGCTACCTAGAAAGCTCTTCCCATAGACGTCCAGGTGGCTCAGTCCCTCATTTTCTTCCAGTATTATTCAAATGCTTCCAATTCCTTTTTCCTGCTTAATACTTCTCTATAGTGCTTCTCACCACTTAATATAACACCCATTTTACTTCTTTTCTATTTTCTCCTCCTCTACTAGAATACAAGCCCCATGCAAGCAGAGATTTGTCTCTTTTGTTCACCGATGCAGCCAAGCACATGGAAAGTTTTAAAGTATTTGTGCAATGAATGAATACATAATTTAACTTACTACAGAATATTTCACTCTTGCCTAGCCCTCAGTCTGCACCTGCCACTGACACTACCTCTGTCTTCCTTAGTATGAGGATTCTCTTCATGGCTTCAACTTGGGTGCTTTCCTTCCAGGAAATGCATCTATATTCCAGGAATGAATACAACCATGGACTGGAACAGAAGCAAGGAAAGCATGGACAAGACTATTGCAATAACCTGCTAGAGAGATGGTAGACGCTTAACACATGTGCTGTAGCAATGGACACAGTAAGTACTGGTGAGAATCTGGGTGAATGTTCAGTATACAGCAGAAGAATACTGTGGTGGATCATAACGGGAATGTGAAGAAAGAGGGAAATTGAGGCTGATTCCAAGACCACTGGCTGAGGAAATGGAAGAATGAAGCTGTAACTTACTGAGGACTCACAGGGAGCAAGTTGTGACCACCAAGTTGCATGTTTTAGACATGTAAGTGTGAGCTGTCTGTTAGGATATGAAAGTCTAGAATTAAGGCAAGAGGCCTGAGTTGGGGATATACATTTGGAAGCATAAACATATTGACAGCATTTAAAATCAAGAGACTAGAGTGAATGTAACAGGAAAGGGAAGCCCAAACAGAGCGTGAGCACGTCACTATTTAGGGGACAGGAAGCTGAGAGAAACCAGCAAAGCATTCTGAAATGCAGCAGCTACTGTAGTTCCAACTTTGTGACCTGGAAGCCAAATGAAAATGTCTCAAGAAACAGGGGAGTGAACAGCTCTGTCAAAGCTGCTGTCTCAAATTAAAATGACTGAACAATAGGGATGTCAGCGATGATCTTGAACAAGCATTTACATCAGGCGATGGGGGCAATAGAAAACAAAAACGGATTGGAGTGGGCTCAAGAGAGAAGGAAAGGAGAAGAAATGGAAACCTCTCTCACGGACAACTCTCGAAGTCTGACCGTAAAGAAAGAGAGCGAAGTGTGCCTGGATGTAGAAGTAAGGATAACAGAAGCTTTAACGTTTTTCATTTGCTTTTTTAAGATGGAAAATATAACAAATTTATAATCTGATGGAAAGATCCAATCGAGTGGGAACTACAAATATATTCATAGAAGCATATGATTAAAAAAATGTCAGAAATAGAGCAAATATAAGTGAATGCACAATAACAGATTACTGCTTAAGTTAAATACAGTGAGCCCAGATAATGGAAATCTGTGAAGCTATCTAACATGGTGTAGTAACAGAACATGTGCTGACTTGGAAATATATTGGTAAATAAACAAAAGCAGGTTATAAATAACATGCATAGCATAGGGCCTATGATATCCAAAGCACGAAGCCTTTATTGGATGTTTAAAATGTGTACGTGTGTTTGATGAACCAAAAATAGCACAAAAGATGTATATTAAAGAGTGTCGTATGCATGGTGGGATTATAGGTAAATTTTACAGGTAATTTTTCTTCTCTATTTTTTATTGTTTACCTATTATTTTCAAAATTTCTGTAGTAATCACACAACATATAACATTTAGAAAATGCTTAAACTGATATATCTGTGTGTGCATGTGTGTGTGTATAATTTTTGATTTTTTTCCCCTGCACACTACACTCCAACTTGTTGCTTTAATCAGATTGAGTTAGTATTTTTGAGAAAAATCAAACGATGCCTATACTCCTTTCTGTATTATTTATGTATACAGTACGATATACACAAAAATTGTTAGTCATGCCATGGTATCACCTTAAAATGCTTGCAAAGGGCTTTCCAGTATAATCTAGCAATGGTATTAATTTTTATTTTTAACCACCACTTGATCGAGGACTCTTGGGGAACCGCCAAAATTAAATTTTAAAAATTAATGGTATATTTCCAGGTTCTTTCAGCGTCACAATGTTGAAATATTTTCTGCCACAGCATCATCGTTTCCTGGCTCAGAGGCTCTATCAAGCAGTAGTCATGAGATGCGGAACAGCAGTCAGACAGCCGTTCACAAACATTCATGCAAACCACATACACTTTTCCTACTTTAATAAGGAAGCGAAATATTAGGATGATTTGGGTAAGAAAACATGGGTTTTCAGGGTATGATCTGAATCATATTTTTTTATAATAAAGAAAAACAATTATGTGAAGATTTATTTTGCCGTATTTTCAACTGGGGTTCCACACGGCTCAGAAAACTCCCACACAAGATACTTCCTGCCAAAGATAAATGAGTGTTTTATGACCTGTATGTGAACCCCAATATTGGACGTACGTTCAGAAAAGATGGTGCTAGTATTTTTATCCCTAACGTTTTACTTAAAATTGAAAGAAACTTCCATTCCAAGTGGAACGTGTGATTGAAAATCCTAGGCAACACCACACTTGTCTATTTCTGATTCTGAGATAACTAAACTCTATACTTGCACATTATATCTACAGGCATATTTAATTGCACAGACCCCACTGCATTAGAGAACTAAATATAATTTTTATACTTTCATTTGAAAGAGGGATTTTTAAAGCTGAAGCAACTAAAACTCAAGACGATTTGGAAAATGTTCAAAGTTATACAGCTTTTTACTATCCATGTGTGGTCCAAAACCCAAGTCTCCTGATGCAGAGTCTTGCAATTCTCACTTGTTTTTAACTGCCTGAGCTAAATGTAGAATTTATCTTATTTACTGCAAAGAAAGAACACGAGTACCCACTGAAATATGAGCATGTACGTGACTCTGGTCTCATCTTATGGCTTATTCTAGGTTGCCTGATCTCTGTTAACAACAAAAGAATAAGACCGTAGAATGGAACCTCTATGAATTACTGATTTCTTGACCTTCACTGAAAAATGCTATGGATAAAAACACAATACACGACATTTTGGACCAAATATCCTATATCTGTTTTTCAGATCAATCATCAATCAATCGAGTCACATAACTAACAATTTTAGACAATGTGTATTTAAAGATATTTTAATGACCTTCATTTGAACAATCTGTAAGCTACAGACATGCAGTATCTTAAAATGTGATCCATTCACTCCGATACAAATTATCCAGGTAAATGAGGACATGCAGACAGCGTTTCCAGTTTAAAACCCTCTAATCTATATTCCGCACAGTCACTCGAGTGATCTTCCTAGAAAAGCAGATCTAAATATTTCACTCTTCTCTTTATAACGTTCTGGGGTTGCCCGATTACCCATTGGATAGAATCTACAATCATCAGCATGAAATGCCAGGCTCTTCCTGACCCTGCTCTTCACCTGCACTGCTGGACACAGCTTTATCCCACCCTGTCCTCATTCCCTGGCATGCACCTACAATTCAGCAGCACTGCATTTCTGGAAGACCTGTCAGGGGTTTTCCCACAGTAGTCTGTGGTGATTACAGCCATACCACAAAATTATCATGTTCTGGTTACTCCCTTGCCTCTGACACTAGACTCCAGGTTCCCTATTGGCAAGGACCAAGTGGCATTTGTCTACGTATCTCCAGGGCTTTGCACAGTAACTGGAACTCAAAGAATATATACTGAATAAGTAAAATAAAATAAAAGTAAATTGGGACTAGAAAAAATTTCACTGATTCATTTGAATATCTCATTTTGTCAAGTAGATTTGTGTTAGGAACACAAATTCCAAGTCCCTTGGCATGTTAAAGCATGTCCACACTTGCAACTCCATTTAAACAAGTAACTAAGATACAGACCGCAGTTTCCTGTTCCAAGTTTCATTATAAGGAAGAACCCTCATCGATGTTTCCTGCTAAAATGCAAATCTCCCCCATCCCATCCCAAGATTACAATGCAGTCACTCTGTGGTGTAAGAGTCATGAAGAAAAAGGAAATAAATAAATAAAACATACAAAGAGATCTCTTATCATCTTTTCTGTGATATCCTGTATTTTGGCAATTCAAATATTTCCCTGCCAAGCACCTAGGTGTTAGATAAATGAAGATTTACTATTGTTTTATGCATTTAAAAGCCATTTAGTCAAACTACACTCATCAGTGCAATTAAATGGTGTCTGCCAACACGCAGGAAAAGGAGTCAGCAATTTTCTTTTTTTTCTTCTTCCCAGCATTGCTAGATGGCTTTGATACTTTCTTCATGCCATCATCTACCAATGTCACTCACCAGTTACAGTGATCAAAGGAAGCCGTGCATACGAAGAGAACCACTGTTAGCTGATCCACATTCACATTACGTAAATAAGCAGGTACTACCGGTGTCTGGCTAATTGTCCTGTTTCTTTCAGAAATGCAGAATGAATAACTGTGTAGGAGGAGCTGAATAAACATATATTACTCCACTAACATCTTTTTCCTTCCTTCTTTCAATTTTGTTAATATATATTTGTGATTGCAAATTACTCAAGCCGTTCAGGTTATGAAACAGTGGGTCCAGCTGACTTAAACATATAGAACTATGCCACGCAGACTCTTCGAGGGAGCTCTTTAAAAGCTTCTATTATCTGCCGAAGAACTAATGCACTCCCTTAATTGTGCCTGTTGGGTGATCCAGCACAAGCGCTGAGGAATTCAGGCCACAGAAAAATGCAACGCGGCAAAAAGGACATTCGCTCAGCAAGAAAGGTTGCAGAAGCCCTATGACAAATGAGACAAAGCAAGTCAAGTAATAACAGAAGAGCTTTTTGAACATTTTCAGTAATTTGGTTATAACTAATTCTAGAGTGCATTAGCAGAAGATTCTTAATCAGACCCTACTTCTCCATTAGAGAGACTAATTACAGTGTGTCTTTTATTGGTAGATTTATTTTTCCTCCATAAAAAAAGCTTAGCAAATATAAACTAATTTGTCTGAATTTCCCTTAGCCCAGACCTCTGTTTTCTGAGCGACCTGATGCTGTCACATCACAGACTGCACACACAGAGGGCACTGTTCACTAAATAATCTCCGTTCTGCTGGCAACCGATTAAACCAAATCCACATTAATGTGAGATCAACTCCCATCCCTCAAATGTAGTGTCTGTTGTAAAATCTTGTTTTCATAAGTCTGGTTGAATTCTGCTATCTTAATTCCATTTCTTTTTGAAAAATTACTTTCAATCTGAGTGATTTATTTTCCTCTTGCTGAATCTATCTGTTGCTCGGCCAGTGATCTGCTTAAAAAGCTTCGAACTTGCCAGGCTGCCTGCGAGAAGGGGTGTTCGTCTCATGCCTGGGTGACTAGGATCACACTTAATCCAATGTAATACGTTTATGAGACACGTTCTTCATAAGAGGCAGAGTAACCCCTGCCTTGCAGGTATGATCTTGAAGACGTAACTTGTAGAGAAAGAAAAAAAAATTAGGAAGATGCTTGAGTTCTGTTTAACAGTCAGTTTCACTCGCTTTTTTTCAATAAAGCAGTATTAATGGGTTTCCAGTTGTATATGAGTCATTAACAGAAGAACCATGCTGAAGTCCAGAACCAGTTAAAATGAGAACAAAGAGCTGTGGGTATAACAGCCTATTAAGCAAGCTAGGCAATGAAGGTTGAAAGTATCTGCATTACTTCACCCATGGTTACTGCAAAATTCAAGTAAGATTTTTCTCAATAAATATTTAGCAAACATATCATATGTATTATGTGCTGAAGACACAGTGACAAACAAGACAGTCTTGGATCCAAGATTTTTGTAGCCTACATTAAAAATAAAGTGTGATGAAAGTTATGGATTTTCTAAAAGCTTTGAAAATGTTTAGAATTACATAAAATTATTTTTTATGTATTTTTGGTTTCTCAGTCAAAAAAAGTCAAACATCAGCAAACTCACACATTTTGGTCTAACTGCAAAATGTAGCTAATCACTGTGAAAACATTTTGCAACAATTGAGTATCTTGTAAGCTGTAAACTGCTTGATACAACTTAGCTATTATTACTGTGGCGTTAAAATAACTTTTAAACTTTTATCTTGATAGTGACAATAATAAAATCTTATCATGACACACTCTATTCGAAAAGTCAAGAAAATATATTCTTCACTATTTTTTTCATTATTTGTACATTTGAGAAATTTTAGGAAGACATCAGCTATGTTCTCCTTATCCTATTGTATCTCCTGTGTTTGCTGCTTCCAGATTTGTTTTACTTTCTTGCATTCCTGATATTGCTACTTATGATTTTGTAATTTAATACAGAAATATTTCCCTTTCTGCCCTATATGTTTGTTTTCCATTTAGTGATACATTGCAGAACAATTTTTTTTTTTTACTGAAGGTAAAGTTTTATATCTAAGATATCCAGTCTAAATTATTGTCAGAACATAATAATTACACTTTATTGAGCATCTGTTATATGTCACCCTTTAACAGTTATATAAGTGTTTTATATATATATATATATATATATATATATATATATATATATATATTTTTAAGAGTTATATATCTAACTCTTGGAACACAACTTGATAGGTCTATTAGCTTAATATCCATATATGAAAATGACAGAATTCAGTCTCTGTCTTTCACTTAGGTGTGTATGGAGGTAAATATACATATATACACACACACATATATATATATTCTTTTATACCGCATTTTTACACTCAGTCATTCAGTAAATATTTTTTGAGCACCCAGGTTAAATAGTGAGGATACAACAGTGAACAAAACAGACAAAATACCTGTCCTCATTTAAATGTGCATTTTAGTGGGAGCTGAGTTCACGAAAGAATTTAAGCAGTACAGAGTTACATAAACTCTAACCAGAGCATTAATTAATAATAGCATAAAGAAAACCCTGGATTTACCAAGGAGCCAGAAATAGCACTAAATGTAATTTCCTCACAACCTGCACTGTTTTTCGAGGGTTTTATGAAGAATTAAATAAAATTATGCCATAAGTCTTGTACGATGCCTAGTATTTGACAGATGTTTAATATGTATTGATCATACTGATGGATATTTTACTTATTAATATTATTAGTGGTGTTAGTATACATGGAACCTACATCTGGCTTTGGACTTTAAAATAGTCAATACAAAGAGGTAAATGTAGAAAGTCAAATGTTTGAAAAATTTCCTATAATAAAATCAACAATTATTCCAGATAAGCACCCAAAGTTATTTCTGGTCCTAAGACTTCACTGAAATCTCTCCCACTGATCAAAGGAAAGAAGGCAGTGTTTGATTAAAACCCTGACATCTTTCTTATGTTAGAGTCTGTACTGATTACATGTTTTTCCTATTACTCCTCAAAAACTACTGGAAGATACCAAGTGACTATAATCAAATGGGAGGATGAAATAAAATGAGTTCTGTTACTCAGCTCCCTAAGTTAAGAAGTAGTTTTCTATAATATATTATAGATACGGACTACATGTCCTTTAAGAAAAACCTCTTAAAAATATTTCTCCTAACTCAGAGATAATATACGAGAATTTAAGATTACACTGAAGAAGAATACCTGGATTACACTTCTTTTTGCTGCCAGCTGAGTAGTGATCCACATGATTTAATAGATAAGTCAGCCAGAGACTTGGCCAACCTTTCCTTAGAAAGATGTGTTATCCAAAAATGTCCATGACTAAAGAGAGAAGACCTCTGCATACAACTGATGCTGTCTCTTTAAAGTGCCACTTTAAAATCCGTAAGTGACAAATAATGAAATCTGAACTTCAACCCAGGTCTACCTGTTGCCCACAGCAAATTTTTTTTATCTTTCACACCAATATATAGAAATCTGTGTTAGACTATCAAATGTCAAAATCAGTTTTATTGTGTTTAATAAGTATTAGTATACTCAATAGTTACAAGCATACTTTTTGTATTTTTATTCACAATATAATTTCTAAACATTAAAAATTATATAAGAGAATAAATGAGTCGACAAGAGATAGAATTAAGCTGCTGTTACGCTGAGGAAATGTTGAAGAATAAAATAAAACAGTATTTGCCTCAATTGAACCATGCTAACATCAATCCACATCTAGAGTACCTGAAGTTAAAACTGGTCGCAAATGAAATTTTTTCTGATACAAACATGTATTAAATAGAAATGATTTTTACTTCTATAAAGCATTATTTACTAATATACAACTAGTCTCTCTATCTTTGTAAGTAAACACAGGAAGGACTTTTCCATAATTAGTAAGATAGAATATGTTCAGTAATAAACGTATGTGAACTATTTATTACTTTTATTGAAGGCTATGGGGATGGTTAATTTTATGGGTCAACTTGGCTGAGCAACTGTGCCCAGATATTTGGGCAAATATTATTCTGGATGTTTCTATGAAAGTGGCTTTTGGATGAGATAAGCATTTAAACCAGAGGGCTCTGAGTAAAGAAGATTATCCTTCATAACACGGATGGGCCTCAGCCAATCAGCTGGAAACCTTACTAGGACAAAGGCTGACTCCTTGGGCAGGAAGGAGTTCTGCCAGCAGATGGCCTTCAGGCTTGAAGTGCAGCTCTTCTCTAGGTCACTAGCTTCCCAGTCTGGCCTGCAGATTTTGGATTTACCAAAAGCTTCTACAACTATGGGAGCCAATTCCTTAAAATAAATCTGTATCTTTGTCTCTGTTTCTCTCCCTTTCTGCACAGACATACACATACACACCCACATCCCCCTTGTTGGCCTGTTTCTCTAGAGAAACCCAACTAAATACGAACATAAACATAATTTGCAGATGAGTCCAAATTCATCAGTTTCTAGAACGTAGAAAATCTAAACACATACTGTATAATTCTTTGGATAATCTGGTAATTTTTTATTTTAAACGAATATAAATATGAACTGAATATAAATTAAATACAAGTGTATTTGGGATAGTTTAACTAAAGAGATACAAGAATAATTATTACACATCAATATAAATCAAGAGCAGAGGGTCTAGAGTGGACTAACTGGATGAATGAATGAATGAAAAATTAACTGATACTAAGCTATCACATGTGACCAGTAGAAAAAAACAAGTAATAATTAAACTACATTGAGCACAGAATGGCTCTTAACACTGAGACCAAAAAAAAAAAAAAAAAAAAAAACGGTGAAGAATGGAATGAAAATATTTCCACAGAAAAGTTTTATTAAATGAAAATTTTAAAAGGAAACTAGTCAATTTTCTATAGGAGTTTTTATAACTGACCATCATAAAACCTGCAAAAACATTTTCCTAAAGACTAAATTTGGCTGCTATAATAATCGAGTGCACACTACAACCCTATGAGGGAGGAATTACGTCTCCATTTTACAAACTGGGTAACCTGCCCACGATTACGTAACTAGAGAGCGCTGCAGAGGACATTCAAACTCAGTCTGCCCAGCCCCATCCTCCTAACACAGTACGGTGAGAAAGCCACACTGTGTTAGGAGGATTGGATTCTTAACCTTGAGTGATTTTCAAGTAAGTCAACAATGACTGTCTATCCTATTTCAGCTTAGCCCTCTCTACTATGAGCGTAAGAAACAGCTAATTTCCTGAGATCGTTTCCAGGTTTACTCTTGTATATTTGTTTCTGAAGTAATTAGTTTCTGTAATTTAACTAACCTCTAAGATATTGCAAAAATGAATATTGTTTTCTGGGTAAACGCGCTCAGGATATTTAAACTGGCAACCAAAAGTGATCAAGACTACACTGCTGGGCTTTGAGGAAAAAAAAGTAATTCTGTTTGAAAAGCATCTTTGTACCACACACAGTACATGGTTTATTTCTTGCATACATGTTCCCTGCATAATCATGAAACCACATTTAGGTCTCACTTCTCTGGGGAACACTCTGATTTTGAAAACAGAACTGCCTTTGTCCCCCTCTTCACGCACTTAATTGTCACTAATAGCTATGTAATAATGAACAAATGTGGGCCACAGTTTTATACCCTGAAGTAATTAGTGGTGCCACAGAGATGATTTTAAAAGGGTTTATCCCACTTGTCGTTAAGTGTCAACACAGATCCAAACAACTGTATGAAGTCGTACAGGAATGCGGCATGCGCGAAAGGTGTGCGTTTACTGCGTGGCCACGTCTGTGCCTGCACACAGTCTTGATCTTATCACACACGAGGGCACGTTCTGAATATTTTTATTTTTAAAAATGTGTTTTTGACACAGCATGTTTAAATATAGTTTGTCAAACTATCTCAATGTTTTGTTTTATATTAAATCAACACATTTATTTCTCCAAAACTAAATCAGTTGTTTTGCAGAGAGTCAGGGCAACAGCAGATGTCAACACCAGTTTTTGTAGAATTCCTACTTTTTCCATCATAGTACCATCAGATAATGTGACACATGTAAAGGTCAGGGGGAAAAAAGGCGGTGAGGCATTGTCTCTAGAACTGCTTGTATGGCCAAAAAGCTTGGATGTCATCCTCCTACATATCAACAAAAGTAGGCAGAGTTTGTTGAGAAGAAAGTACCTAATTTTCAACATTTATAACATGAAACACTTATGGGGTTATCAGACTTCAGTTGAGAGTTTGGAGTCAGATAATATATTATGCTGAATTCTACGACTTTCTTGATATTTGACCATTTGATCTACAGAATGGTAATTCCACAGGTTTTGACGTACAGGTAGATTTTAGAGGAATCAGTGCATAATCATGACATAGCTTAGAAAGCCCTGGTGAAATGGTCAAAGAGAAACTCAGGGGAAGGTGAACTCATTTACGAAGCTCCAGTTAGCAACACCCTTGCGTGTGGTTATGCACAGACCTTCCTTGGTTTAGGTTTTTATCACTGATTAATAATCAAACTGGAAATTGAATTAAAAATGATTTCTTCTCTAGTGATAAGCTGCCACTGGGTCACAGAAGTGGACAGAGAAGAATGAACATAGTTTTTCATTATGTCTCACTGCTCTGGAAAGGCAAGAGTTAGTGAGATAGTAAAACATCTAGACAGGAGAACTTTGGTTTATCTCTGGGCCAAGGAGAAGGAAAGGTGACAAGTTATTATGGGTACTTATGGCTTTTGAAGCTCAGCTCTCCTTCTGCCACCAGTATCCTCAGAACCACTCTCTCTTCCATAGTCTCAGAACGGGTCCTTAGGATGGAGCATACGCTTTTTCTTGCTCCTGTTGCCAAGTGAGAATTGCGTGAATCTGGCTACAGCTATTGCTTGAGAAATGTGTGTGACCCAATTTAGGCCAACGTGAGTTACGTTCAAGTCTTTGGTTGAAACCCTTGGGAAAGAGTTACTACTCTACTAGACTTGAACCTGGGAGGATGCAGGTCTGTAGATGCTAAAGGCTGCAACGTAGGGAAGCACACCCTGAGAGTGAGGCCAACATGGAGGAGAGAAGAAGCAAGAAATGGAGGGAAACTGGGACTTGAAGTTTCTTTGCAGTTACACGGGCACACATTCCCTTTGGTTTAAGCAAGTTTCAAGCAGATTTTCTGAACTTTCCTCTTAAGAAAGTCCTGAGTAATACGACGAAAGGATGCGATGGGCAGAGGAAAGTGAGAAGTTCCTTCTGGATATACTCTTGGAGATAATGCTCCTTGCGGGGAGGGGGGCGAGTCTCAGCATCTGGGGATACCACCAGCCTGCTTTAGCTATTCACATGCATTGTGCACAGGCTTACAAGTGTTACCCTTCAGGATCAAAAAGAAAAAAACATTATGAAATCCTAGATCCCTCTGGACCATTTCTCAAACTGCACCTATATAAGTATGATAATGGAGGTAAACGCAACTTCTATTGCATTCACAGACCCCTATCATTTTTCAGAACCTCTTACTGAAAAACTCTATTCCTACCTATACATTTGTAAAATGTATTCAAAACTTTCTTCAATTTGAAAATCTTTGTCAGAAAATAAATCATTCTTATAGCTCATGCTTTCAATCATTCTGTTTTCTGAAAAGTTCTTTTACTCACTTTTTCCCATAAAAGATCTTTCTTCCTTTAAGCTCAGATCAAATACCACCATCTCAGTGAGACCTTGAGTATCAGCTTTCTCTTTCAACCTACATCATAAAACACATATTCATTCACTTGTTTTTTTCTGTCTACAAATATTAATTAAATACTTATTAATGTGTTGGGTGCTTTTTTCATTACTAAGGATTAAAAAAAAAATTCTAGAATATATCTCTGCCCTAAAAGACCTTACAGTCCAGGGGGAATTACAAATAAGTACATTAACAATTTACTAACCTCTGAAAAGACCTTCCCAATATATAATTACAAGTGAGAAAATCAGAAGGAAACAGGAGGTGCATGAGGTGATGAGGGAGGAGGTGACAGCTGATAAGGAGAGATTCTACTGAAGCAGGAAGTAGATATCAGGTCATGAAGATGCCTCTCTGCCCTTCGTGTATCATGAAGGGACGTAGAATGGAAAACCACTGGATGATTTTAAGTAAGAGAGCAACGTAACCAGGTTGTGTTTTAAATGTTCCCTGTGGCATTAGGATGGAGGATGAATAGGACAATCTTTAGCACTGATTTGCCTGGCAGAGACTTGGTACGTGTTTGTGGTTTTGGTGTAATTATGAATTGCCTCCCTTCATTCTCAATAATGTCCTGTCTTGGACAGTAAATTCTGTGGTCACCTTAAGAGTGAATTAAGAGACCTTCAAGATGGCGGAGGAGTAAGACGCAGAGATCACCTTCCTCCCCACAGATACACCAGAAATACATCTACACGTGGAACAACTCCTACAGAACACCTCCTGGATGCTGGCAGAAGACCTCAGACCTCCCAAAAGGCAAGAAACTCTCCACGTACCTGGATATATATATATTTTTTCCTTTTTCTCTTTTTGCGAGTGTATATGTGTATGCTTCTTTGTGAGATTCTGTCTGTAGAGCTTTGCTTTTACCATTTGTCCTAGAGTTCTGTCTGTCCGTTTCTTTTTTTTATTATTATTTTTTAGTATAGTTTTTAGTGCTTGTTATCATTGGTAGACTTGTTTTTTTGGTTTGGTTGCTCTCTCTTTATTTTTTAAATTACTTTTAAATTTTTAATATTTTTTAAAATTTTATTATTTATTTATTTTTTGCGGTACGCGGGCCTCTCACTGTTGTGGCCTCTCCCGTTGCAGAGCACAGGCTCCAGACACGCAGGCTTAGCGGCCATGGCTCACGGGCCCAGCCGCTCCGCGGCATGTGGGATCTTCCCTGACCGGGGCACGAACCCGCATCCCCTGCATTGGCAGGCGGACTCTCAAACACTGCGCCACCAGGGAAGCCCTAATTTTTATTTTAATTATTTTATTTTATTTTTTTTTTTCTTTCTTTCTTTTTTTCTCCCTTTTCTTCTGAGCCGTGTGGCTGACAGGGTCTTGGTGCTCTAGCCGGGTGTCAGGCCTGTGCCTCTGAGGTGGGAGAGCCGAGTTCAGGACACTGGTCCACCAGAGACCTCCCAGCTCCACGTAATATCAAACAGCGAAAATCTCCCAGACATCTCCACCTCAAGGCTAAGACCCAGCTCCATTCAACGACCAGCAAGCTACAGTGCTGGACACCCTATGCCAAACAACTAGCAAGACAGGAGCACAACCCCACCCATTAGCAGAGAGGCTGCCTAATATCATAATAAGGTCACAGACACCCCAAAACACACCACTGGATGTGGTGCTGCCCACCAGAAAGACAAGATCCAGCCTCATCCACCAGAACACAGGCACCAGTCCCCTCCACCATGAAGCCTACACAACCCAATGAACCCACCTCAGCCACTGGGGGCAGACACCAAAAACAACGGGAACTATGAACCTGCAGCCTGAAGAAATGAGACCACAAACACAAAAAGTTAAGCAAAATGAGAAGACAGAGAAACTCACAGCAGATGAAGGAGCAAGGTAAAAACCCACCAGAACAAACAAATGAAGAGGAAATAGGTAGTCTGCCTGTAAAAGAATTCAGAGTAATGATAGTAAAGATGATTCAAAATCTTGGAAATAGAATAGAGAAAATACAAGAAACATTTAACAAGGACCTAGAAGAACTAAAGAGCAAACAAACAATGATGAACACAGTAAATGAAATTAAAAATTCTCCAGAAGGAATCAACAGCAGAATAACTGAGGCAGAAGAACAGATAAAAGACCTGGAAGATAAAATAGTGGAAATAGGGCTTCCCTGGTGGCGCAGTGGTTGAGAATCTGCCTGCTGATGCAGGGGACACGGGTTCGAGCCCTGGTCTGGGAAGATCCCACATACCGTGGAGCAACTAGGCCCGTGAGCCACAACTACTGAGCCTGCGCATCTGGAGCCTGTGCTCTTCAACAAGAGAGGCTGCGACAGTGAGAGGCCCGCGCACCGTGATGAAGAGTGGCCCCCGCTCGCCGCAACTGGAGAAAGCCCTCGCACAGAAACGAAGACCCAACACAGCCAAAAATAGATAAATAAATTTATAAAAAAAAAAAAATAGTGGGAATAACTACCACAGAGCAGAATAAATAAAAAAGAATGAAAAGAATTGAGGACAGTCTCAGAGACCTCTGGGACAACATTAAACGCACCAACATTCAAATTATAGGGGCCTCAGAAGAAGAAGAGAAAAAGAAAGGGACTGAGAAAATATTTGAAGAGATTATAGTTGAAAACTTCCCTAATATGGGAAAGGAAATAGTCAATCAAGTCCAGGAAGCGCAGAGAGTCCCATACAGGATAAATCCAAGGAGAAATACGCCAAGACACATATTAATCAAACTGTCAAAAATTAAATATAAAGAAAGCATATTAAAAGCAGCAAGGGAAAAACAACAAATAACACACAAGGGAATCCCCATAAGGTTAACAGCTGATCTTTCAGGAGAAACTGCAAGCCAGAAAGGAGGGGCAGGACATATTTAAAGTGATGAAAGGGAAAAACCTACAGCCAAGATTACTCTACCCAGCAGGGATCTCACTGAGATTCAACGGAGAAATTAAAACCTTTACAGACAAGCAAAAGCTAAGAGAATTCAGCACCACCAAACCCGCTTTACAACAAATGCTAAAGGAACTTCTCTAGGCAAGAAACAGAGAGAGGAAAAGTCCTACAATAACAAACCCAAAACAATTAAGAAAATGATAATAGCAACATACATATTGATAACTACCTTAAGTGTAAATGGATTAAATGCTCCAACCAAAAGACACAGACTGGCTGAATGGATAAAAATCAAGACCCTTATATATGCTGTCTACAAGAGACCCGCTTCAGACCTAGGGACACATACAGACTGAGAGTGAGGGGAGGGAATAAGAGTGAATTATGCTGGAAGATAATTAAAATGCAACAAACGAGAAAGAGAGGCCAGTTGGAAGTCTGCTGCATGAACACTGCCTAGAGAGAAAGGTACCTAAACTAAGCTAGTGACTGGCCGGGGAGATGACGAAGCGCAAGAGGCGTTTCCTTTCTACTGGAGCCAACTACTTGCACCGTGATCTAGCACTTAATGCAGTTTGTTTTGTGTTAGGGTTCATTGTTTATATGCTTATTTTCCCCAATCAATCTTAAATTCCTTGAGGGCAAGAACTACACCCTCCAGTTCTGCTTTCCTCCAGAGATTAGTGCAATGCCTTGAACAAACTGCTTACTGAACAAGTATTGATTTGAATTAATACAATTTTACCAGCATATTTTACAAAGAGAAATAAATGACTAAAGGCCTTTGCAGAGTTCTTTACCATTCATGGGGAGCAGAATTTTATCGTCATGAGTCAACAGCATGTAACATGTACGGTGTGTAATTTTAAGTCCTTCCCCTTAGTTCTACTGGAAGACTTCATCATATTGGGCCACCAAATGAGGTCTCTGCTACTTCACATTAACTCAGACTCTTGATATGAAGAGAAGGGGTGTCTACCACCAACTGATGGCAGAGGGTCTTTGGGCTTGGTAAATAGTAGGATCTCGACAAAAATTTTTTGAATGAACGAATAAATTCTCCATTAGTATAGTTGGCACAGATCAGCCTCTGTCCCTTCTATTCTATGCTTCCATACTATCTTACACATCACATTCTTTTCTACATGGCTTATAACACTGTATTAAAATTACTTGGATATATGTCCTCGAGCTCCTCAGGGGAAGACCTATACTTAATGCATCATTGCATTCCTATTGCCTGGAAAAAATGCCTGGTACTCAACCCGGGTTTATTCCTGTGGAAGCATCAACATTTAAGTGCTGACCTTTGCAGAAATGGTGCCTTAAACAAAACCATCCAAATAACAATCATTCATCTAAACCACTATCAGAGTAAAGAGGGTAATATTCAGAATGATAAATCTGCTAGTACATGCAAAAGCAAGGGAGTATCACGTAAGGCTGTCTATCCACCTAGTATTCATGATACAATAAGTAGAACTCCATGAACTACTATAATAAACATACAATATCAACTTACAGTGTTCAGTTTAAGCTTTCTTCTCAAATTAAATCGTTTTAGGGTTTCCTGGGGAATTTCTGTCTACAGTCTACCAGCAGGAGAACTACAATTCCATACATGGAATCTTGCATTAAGCAGCAAGACTGCTTGTGACTTGTTGCTACAGGGTCCAACCATTTTCGTCTTCTTTCAGTACTACAGTTTCTCTCACCCCGAAATATCCATGATTCAATACTGTGTATGCTCAGTCATATTTAATTTGTCATGCTAAGAGCATAATTGCTTGGCAGACACCTTCCACATGAATCATGCTGACACCCACTCTTTACATTTCATGACCATCTATTCTGTCTCGTTTTTCCAGAACTCAATAAAAATTATTTATGCCAAAAACTTCGTGATGGATCTATAACTCCCTCATATTTTGACCTACTTTTCCCCAGCAAGCCCAAAAGGTCTTGACCTCTATTATCAAAATCTCAATGCAGATGGAAGCTCTGATGAGATTCTAATTAAGTGAAAACCTTTCTGTAATTATACATGCTCACTATTTAATGAGAATCTTTCTATAATTAGAAATTTATTTGGCCATTTTAAAATTTCAGAGGCTGTTTCTGGAGTGTCCTAATTCAAGCATTTTTCATTCATGAGGGGGCAAAGTTCTCTTCCCCACAAATGTATCACTGCCAAGGGAGAGTTCTCCTTTAATTAAGTGTGCTCTATTGTTGAATGATGACCCCGCAAAACTTATTTTCACTCTTCTTTTTCTCTTCTTAACACTTGGTCCAAGTTGGTGCCCTATGAGGTGTAACACTTTGGGTTAAGAATAAAGTGTTTAATGGCGGCCAAAGAAACTTATAATTATTGTTTTAAAAATACTATGCAAGTTTTACCTTGGAAAGAGCCACAAAAGCCTTTGAGTTGGGGGTAACGGGGACAGTGGCAAGAAAAGAGAAATAAGGGGAGGGAACATGGACGAATATCCTCTTTGGCGAATGACTGGACCCGGCCGGAGGGAGAGAAAGCCTGAGACACGCCGTTCACAGTGGTGACGCTTCCCCCAGAGCTGTTTTCTTCTCGCCTCCTTTCTACACCTTGGATCATGTCATGTTACATCAGTTTTTCTTAAACAGTTTGTCCTTGTTCCTTCCTCCTCAATACTCTAGAGAAATCACACTCCTCCCAGACTCACGCATCCACAGGAAACCAAGTTTTACTCACAAGTAGAAGTTTCCACACTGTGAACCAGAGACTAATAAAGGACTAAACCAGGGCTGGGAATGAAGCCGCTGCACGATCCCGACCAAGCAATGGGGCTGGGTCTGAGGAAACCTTTTCTACGCTTTCAAAAACATATTAAGGCCTTTCGTTCGTTGGCCTGCCCTGGTTTAACATCAATTCTTCCCTTTCCAGCTGGGAGGATGCCAACACTCTTTCGGTTCATTTAGAGAATCGTAACATTCCCCATCGCTTAGAATAAACTTTAGTAGCTTTGGTGCAACATCTGAGGAAAGAAAGACACTGAGAGAAATAATTTGCTCCAAATATCAAAGCTCCTAGGTCCGTAGGACCAAAGTACCCCAAATCCCGCTTTGCGGGGCAGGGGAATCCAAGCAGCATTAAGGAAAAGATTCAAGAGAGTCAATAAGTAAATGAAATGTGCAACCTCTTTTATGACATTTACAGGGTCAAACAAGACAAAATTGAGCTATTGTTGGCAATGCTTATAAACATAAATCCTACCTGTGTGTCAGGTATTTTTTTTCTTTTTTGGTATCTAGGCATTGCTACTGCAGTACTTTACTTCTGATTTGCTGTGAATCTTGAAAAACTTGTTTCATGTGTGTGTTTAAAATTAGACTTTTAAGTAAGCAATTTGAGAATAAGGATGTGTTTTCTTGGTTGGACTGATAGGGTGATGGGAGTAGATACCTCCTCCACGCTGAACGTTAGTACAGTAAGTTAAAAGTGCCCCTTTTCTCCTGGGATAAACCGTAGTGGAAAAGAATACTTTAAAAAAGAATGTATATATGTGTAAAACTGAGTCATTGTGTTGTACAGCAGAGACTGGTACAACACTGTATATCAACTATACTTCAATTTTTAAAAATGAATGAATGAATGAATGAATGAGTAAATAAATAAATAAAAGTTCCCCTTTTCGATGCAGAAATTCAACTGTGTGAAAATATAAATGGCTTTCCAGTAAAAGCACATATTTTTCAATGCATCAAAGATTTCTTATGTTTAGAAGATATGCAGATGATTTGACTATTCTAAATGTAAATCAATATTGCCCTATATTGGAGCTTTCAAAAATTTTCAAACAGAAGTAGTATACCTATTATCTACCCTGGAGTATTTACACAGACTATTTAAATTCCTTACCTTTCAATTTCTTTGCCTCAGTGACTATTATTTACTCCAAGAGAAAGTTCAAGTTTATGGATAACATCATTTATTTGTGACAGAATAAATCTTTTAAATCTGATAAAAATTACAAGGTTATAAAGTATATTAAGTCCTCTAACAGATGACTTAACTTCTACACTTTGACATTTTCTGCAATAACATTTTATTTTAAATGTCAACCATACATAAATTCAATCTCGTCACAGACACTGAGATGTTCTAAAGTTCTCAATTTTAGACAGGAAGATGAGGGGCGATGGGGAATCAGGCCAGAGAGACAGAGAAAGAATAACTTTAAAATCCTGTATCTGAAAAAGCCTTAAAATGTTCATCTCTTCTGTAAGTTAAAAAAAAAAAAAAAAATGCCAGCCTGAAATGTGGCAATAAATTATGCAATGCATCATAAATTTTGAATTGCCCATTGTAACTGTCACACAATGTTTCAGAAAAATGTCACAGAGAAGGAAACATTAAATACCACTTCTTCCTGCGTTTGCAATATAATTTCTTTATATATATTTATGGAAAAATAATAGCACGCATTTAAATTAAAGCAATCAATATTTTAGAAGTGAGACAGTTCCAAAGATGCTCAAAGAAGCACATTGACTTCTGATCTCATAAGTTTTAGAGGCCAAAAATTAATTTGTTTTATGGGCTATGAGTTTATATCTAGTTCTGATATGTAACAGAACTGGAAAAGTTTTGTTATTTTTAATTACTATAAAACACTGATGATATTTTGGGCATAAATTTTAACTATGAGCTACTTGAAATTAATTTTAAATATTGTCTATATAAAAGGATTTTAAGATTGTTTTCTTAAAAATGCAGATTTTTATTAAAAATAGCACTAACTCAATAGCTAGTGATATTACACATTTTTAAGATTACTTCTTGTCAATGTGTACAGTTCCTCATACTCATATTCATTAACTTATAGATGAATTGCTAGAATAGAGCTCTATTTCTATTCTCCTTTATCCCTGCTGGGGGCAATGTCCCTCCATTGCTACTTAGGAAATGACTAGAAACAACTCATAGAGAAATAGAATGTTCTTTTAAGCAACAGTCTCTGTCAGTAAAGTTAAAGGGAGGCAGCATGCCAAATATACGTCCTAATGAAACATTTTAACAATTGCAAACATGTAAAGTTTATGCTTATTGCTACAACCTGCACAGTAAAACATTTAATAAATGATGCAATAATAAAAATGAATTCTTTTTTCCCACCTGTGTGATAATTTTACATAGAAAGTTGCTTATTACTAAAGTCCATAGAGTCCCTAAAACTACCTATACATTTCCTTCTTGATACTTCTTAGAGTTCATGAAGTTGAAGGGATGCGAGACAAGAAACGAATAACAGATTGGAAAGGATACTCTTAGCTACAAAGAAAAGTATGCCCATCTATGTGGTTGCATTCTTATTTCATGTATTGAAATTAGTATTTTATAGTTAAATTTGATTGTATTCCTTTAAAATATATTTTGCAACACTGATAATTATTTAAGAATAATGTATAGTGATAAAGGTACAATTTAATTTTTTAAAATCCTATGCTAAAAATTATGAAACATCATGATGAAATGCATTTCTTATTTGATATACAGCAACTATTTTAACATTGTTTCTTCACACAAAGTTAAACGCAAACAAACACCACGGTCTTATTAAAAAATCTTTAAATACACACTCACACACACATACTCCCAATCAAACAGAGAAAAGTGTTAAAACACTATGTCTTACAATTTTTAAAAGCTTGATTATCCAGAATTCAAACAGCCAGCAAGAAGAATATTATTTCCCCCTTATCGATTAGGTCTTCTCTGATAATTCTGGGCTGGGGTGCTATCTCTCCTCTTTGATCCACTAAAACTACCGTTTTTTCTGGAATTATTTAAATGTACAATTAGAGTCCACACTGTATTTCCTTTCACTGTGTTCACATTTGTCTTTTACTTACAGGGACTCCTCACACACAACAACTGTGATATATTTAATTCATTTTTCTTCCTTTTACCCATGATTTCTCCAATGCTTGCAGATATGATAGTATATGTATAACACATTTTTAAAATGTTTTTCCACAAAAATATATGAAACAAGGTAGGAACAAATCTGACAGTTTTCTCTTAAGTTTTAGGTAAGCATGCTCTTCATTTAATAAGAATGAATGAATACTCCAAAAGGTTAGCAATTTATTTTATAAGCATTTAGGACTTGATATCAGTACCTAGTTTTTCTCAGTACTTGAACAGTCTCTGGTTAGAAGGATGTGACTATCAGTACTCTCCTAGCCACAGAAATAAGGAAAATTAAGTTATCTTCTCAGAATCCAATCTCTCTCGCGTGTGCGCACGTGCGCACACACACTGGCTAGATCATAAATTTGCAAAATACAGTTACAGGTAGAATGAATAGCAGGAAAGAATAAGAATTGACAATAAGAAAATACCTATTGCTACTAATAATGGTGAAAATAACAGTCAGGAGTGTGTTGGGCACGTTAGTCTCCATGACACGGGGAAAAAAGCCAGAATCAAAGTGGATGCCTGCGAGGGGCTCTGGCTGTACTACCACTCGCTTTTCATGATGAAGCCTATAGTTGCCTAATATGGCTGGTCTAGATTGTTCCCCTACAAATTAGATTATTGGTTAAATGGGAGAAATTTCTTAGACAAAGGTGAGCTATTCAGTTAATGGAATATGAGGAAACATAGCCTTACTGCTGGAACCTGCAAATAAACAGTCAAGATTTGAATGTGAGGGCGCGTGAGAAATACTTTCACAATTTTCCTCCCAAAATTCTCAAGGGAAATATGTCTGTCCTAGCAAATGAACTTAAGCACTTAGGACACTGTGACAATCCTACTGCACTGCAGAGATGAAAATGAACTTATTGAACTTTGGGTCACCTGGTAGCTCTCCTTGCTTCAAAACCACGCTGAACAAGCAACTATCTGATTTAAAAAAAAAAAAGTTTTTTCATGTCATTTGGCCCGAACGGAAGATATGTATTTTTTCATCCAGATAGGAGCATTCTGGTATGCATGACAGTGGTCAATTAATATCAATCATTTATTATGCTAGCTTATATATCAATCTCTCATAAGCCTCAGATAATGAGAATGCAGATTTGAGTGATGGGACTTATCTCATCGTGTGGATATAATCAAGATTTTCAGCCTCTAAAAATGAGCAACAGACCTCGTGGTAAACTAGAGTTTTCCTCAATGTGGCAACCAGTAAATACTCATTCACCAAAGACGAGAGCTGTAATTCATTGTTTTTTATTTTATGTGTGTACATACGTATATACGCATGCCTGCATGTATATGCTTATGACAGAGTCATTAGTAAGTCCTACCAATTATACATAGATTTATTTAATCCTGGAGATAAGGATCGGCTGAAAACTGTAACTGATTGCTTCTCTAGTCATAATATAATTCTTTATTTCCACTTTACTATAAGAGTTCTCTTAAACATTCCATCAGCAGCTCTATTTCAACATGGTTAACAGAAATCAAAATATTCCATTTGAAACCTGGCACTCCCTCTAATTGTTAATTACATGATCATCTTTCTAATTACTCAGGCTTAAAATCAGAGTCATCTTTTAGCCCTTTCCTCAACAGATCATGAGCTTTGGGAGACAGACATAACTGGCTTCTGGGACTACAGGCAATCTATTTCACATCTCTCATCCTCCATTTCTTGTGTATAAAATGGGGCTAATGATATAGTACTTGCAGTATTGTTCTAAGGGGGAAAAAAATGTGATGATGTCTGCATAAAGCTGAGCACAGTTCTGGCTCAAAAGAAAAGCTCAGTAAATGCTTGGCCAAAGACATTGCAGGTATATTATAATCTTGATGTAACCAGAAGCAGTACATGCCACAGTTATGCCAGGAAGACAGCTGGCTTTTTTCTTTACCAAACCACAAAATTATGAGATTTCTGTGGAAGGGTGCCTGTGAAAAACAGGCAGGAGAATTCTGAGTGTAAGAGTGGTATTAAGTTAGGTATAAATCTTTTTTTTTTTTTTTTTTTTTGCGGTACGCGGGCCTCTCACTGTTGTGGCCTCTCCCGTTGCGGAGCACAGGCTCCGGATGCGCAGGTTCAGCGGCCACGGCTCACGGGCCCAGCCGCTCCACAGCACGCGGGATCCTCCCGGACCGGGTCACGAACCCGTGTCCCCTGCATCAGCAGGCGGACTCTCAACCACTGAGCCACCAGGGAAGCCCAGGCATAAACCTTTACAGACACTGCAAACAACTGGCTGGATATGTATTTCTGCACAATGGAAAACACGATTCAAACTGTCACCGTTTTTAAAGAATAAGTCTCCACGTACAAAACAACTTTGAGCTTTGGTGTATGGTAACCTCAGATGGTAGGCTGGTAACCTCAAAGCTGTTTTAGACATACTGAAACAGTCTCATAACTTGTGCGAGCAGAATGGAATCTTAGATGCCATCCAAATTTCTTCTTTTGCAGTTGAGGCTAATGAGAATTAGAGCAGTTAGGCTCTGTTTGCAAGGTCACCCTGTTGGGTAATGACAGTGTGTAAACTGGAACTCACGCTCTTTCCTCCTAAGCCTATGGTCTTTCTCTTCACTGCATCACTCCATCCCCTAAACCTGACTTTGAAGGTCAATGACCATGTTTCTTACATGTCTCCCTACTAAATTTTATTCTAGGGTCCACTGGCATTTTCTTTACTCTAAATGCAGTGCAACAATATTATATATCTTTAAGGTACAAAGGATCAAACATGGAATTCTTGTCAAACATGTTCAAGTAATAACTTTCACACCCTCATGGTCTGTTTTCTTCATCTGTAACAAAATTATTATTATTTTTTTAACTCAGGTCTACTAGTAAAGTGTTGGTTGTATATTTTTAATACTGATTTGATTTGTATGAAACATACATCATGTAATGTCACACACGGTATTTTTAAATGAATATTGTATATACTGTATATTCAAATACTGGAGAACAGGGTTTGTTTGAGTGGGTGCAGGCAAATTTGCTAACAACAGGTTTAACTTCATGCTATCTTCCCTTATATCGCTACTAAAATTATGACATTAGAAATCTTGTATGTGTATGAAGATTTTTCCCTTCCACACAGAAAACAACACTGTTGAATTAAATACAAAATTAAAGAAAGCAATTTTTAGTAGGAAAAGAACAGCTTGTGGACTAGAAAAGAAATATTCATATAAATATTATTCACAATTTCTCCCATATTTATTGCTTATTTACTTAAACGTATGTTAATGTCTTTATATCTTCTGTCTTGAGGCAACTTTGTATTTCTTAGTTCTTGCCATTCAGATAAACAGTTGAATCAAACATTATGATCTGTAGTAAATAAAATCATCCCAATATTTTTCCTTTATACACATGGCATATCATCTAATCTGTCAGAGATTTTGAGATTAGGTAAACTTCCATGACATACAGCCAGACATTCTAATTTTCCACACGAGGAAGCTGAGACCCAGAGGGTTAAGTTTATTTGTGGCAGAGTTAGGACTATAATTTAGGTCTACTGACAAGTGTAGCATTCTTTGGGTAATTTTAATCTCTCTATGCATCGCTGGACAGGTTTTATTCATTATTTTATTTCTTTACTTCCTTTTGTTCACCCTAAATCACTTTTCATGAGGAAACCCTTGAGAAGGAAAAGAAAAAAATCTCCTAAACAAATCTACCAGTAGCAACCACAGCAAAACTCTATTATGACAAATTTGAAAGGAGGAAATCAAAAGAATGATGTTAGCTCAGCGGGTTTAACTGTTAACAGCATCCTAAGCACATCTCCATGATTTTGTTTATTCTATCCTCTCCACTTAGAAAGCTTTTCCTCCAGTACGTATTCCATTTCTCCCTCTTCTCTGAGACTAAGACCAAATATTATCTTCTCAGTTAAGCTTGCCTCGGTTTTGCAGTAAGAAATTATCACTTCTAAATTTTCATAGCACACTTCTCTTTGCCCAGATGGGCCTACCACACAGTGTGGCATTTTGGTTGAATAAACATGGCTTTTCCCACTTCAGCTGAAGTTTTGACTCAGTAAGAGCAGGAATTAAATCATATATCCCCCCTCCCGGCCATCCAACACTCAGTGAAATATTTTCTGAATAAAAGAAGCCACTCTCATGTTTAAAGGGGGAAGAAAACCCAATACTATAAATTCTAAGTATAACAGATTTGTTTCAGCTAACTTACAGAAAATAATTATGGTGAACTGGTACATCCTTCTGTGGTATCAAAGTAAGTAATCTAAATGATTCCTTCAAAAATTATAAGGCCTGCACATTTCAAACCCAGATACGCCTTAACTGAACCTGCTAAAAGACAGAATGCATGCCCAAAAAAAGGTAGAAAGGACAAACAAGAGACATGATGGGGAACTAACTTAAACGAGAAAGATCCTGAGAACATTTTTTCCTAGAGCCTGTGTTTGGGGCAGGTGGAGGCAGCCAGCCAGCCAGCCAGGGGTTTAAAGATGTGTGTATCCGCACATTGCCAGGGCCCTGCCCATAACCCCTCAGAAACCCCCTTTACAAGACAAAGAGAGCTGACTGAGAACACTTACCAGGCTGCCCCCAGTTGTTTTTCTGTTCTGGTGGCCGAAGCAAAGTCAGCCCTGCCAGAACGTTAACGCCACTGGAAGCAGCCTCAGACAATGACGCACGTGGAGTGGGTGCAAAATCCTCCAATGGCTTTGGCTTGTTCAGAATAAACCTCCCAGGTGCGTTCTACCTCCCAGCATTCCTCATCCAGACAGAGCTCAGTCGTCCACAATCACAGCTCGCCTTGGATACCTTCCCTTCCCTGTCTTACCTCCTCACTCCTATGCTGTTCATGCCTGGGGTCACGGGTCACCTCCCACATAAATTACTTAGACTTACATTCTTATCTCAGTGTCTTCTCAACAGGAAAACACAAAACAAAACACAGTACCTTTTGCTTACGATGTGTTTCAGACGAAAATTTGCTGGTTATTTCTATTTAAGATGTTGACTTTAAAAATAACTCTCTTTCTGGTATTATGAATCTTCTTTAGAGTTTTACAGTCCATAAAATCCTTCATGGTCTAACATGTTTCTTATCTAAGCTAGAGCCCAAAGTTGGCTCTTGCCTTTTTTATAGATGACCCCACAGAATATTTTCCTCCCATGGCCTTCCAATTATAGGTACTGGGAACTTGAAAATCTGGCAATGTCATGGTTTAAATCAGAAATCTAACAAGATGAAATATGATATATAAAATAAACTATGACAGCAAAACATGACTCATAAAGAGAAAGTCATTGACCCTGCTCATCAGGATACTGAAACTACTTTTTTATGGATGTCAAAAATCTGGGTTGGAAAAACGTTTGAAAGCGCTATCATGCTACACTTTAGGTATCACTACATCTAATTCAAGAAAAACTGTAGCAGACAACTGCAAATTGGAGTTAATCAGACTAGTGTGAATGATGTTTTAGTGTATAATCTTTTAAATTTTATGAATATGCTAGTTGAACACTGGCTTTCTAATTGAAAAAAAAAAAAAATACATGTCCCACCATACCATTAGAGTAAATTATTTTCATTTGTAAACAATAGATGCATGTCTTTTTTCATTCATTCATTCATTTATTCATTCAAAAACATCAGTTCAGTCCTACCTAATATCTCTGGTATTCTGCTTATGGGGAAAAGAGAGATGGTTTGTGTTACTGTTTTACTATCTAGTGGGTTTTTAATTGAACTTCATATCACACTTAAATGCTGAGCAAATACAAATAAATTCTACTTTAGTCATCTAGGAGATTTTATTGGAAAAATGTATGAAACTTGAATAAATATAGCTTTCAGGTAAAAATCTGGAATGCTACTGAGACAGTTGTTTATAGATTTATAAGAGATTGTGCCATTAGAAACAGAGTTATAACAAGTATTTTTATACTTTGGGTATGTATTAAAAGAATAAGAGATCTTTATTTTTATTTTATCCTGAAACATAACTGCAACAGATTTATGAATGACCTAGTTCTGTATCAAGTTTTAGCAATAAAAACTTTATTACAACACTTGTTATGAGAAATGTGACATAAAATTTTAAAAAGCAATTCTCAAATATTGTGTTTATTGCCTTGGCCTTCAAAGCTATTTTTCCCCATGATTAGCATGCCTCTGTAATTTTAAGTGCTTCACTGGTTTATTGTATGTTTAATAATTTAGGTAAGCACGAAAGCCAAGATAAGAGTTCAGATAAAATATCTACTCCCTCTACTCCACTCAAAGATCCATGAATCTATTAAAATAAATGTTTATACTCTTCACCATCCCAGAGTTCATTTACAGTATGTTAAATCACTAAATTTTATAATGTATAGGGCTTTGGGTCTTCAGAAATGGTAGTTGCTTTCTTAACTTAAGTTCACTAAAGATAGGGAATAATGTCTTTTGTTTTTTTATAGGTATTTCTTAACTTTCAAAAAATCTAATGTGACCTAAATTAGAAAACACAAAAATCCCACCTGCTGCTACACTATCTCTGGAAAAAGTAAGATGAAATATAATGCCTAAATGTTAAATAATTCACTAAACTTATCTGATCAAATTTATTGGGGAAAAAAACATAATTTAATGGAAATGCTGATTATTTTAAGGATTAAATGAGACAGTGCATATGATGGCTTGCAAAATGTGTACCACATAGGAAATGTCTAATAAATATTCTGTCAAAAAAATAAAATAAAATAATTCTTAAGTATTTAAACATTTATATTAGTGTACAGAATCTTTTAAATATAACAAGAAAAGTCTAAGTAGGTTCTAAATAGATACAAATAATGCAATATATAAATAAAGTTAGCAGAATACAATTTCTCTAAAGGTAGAAATACTGCATATTTTCTTTGTTTCTCCAGAGCATCTTTTTCAGGAGGTGACTAGAGTAGACGTGACTCAATCAACATTAGTTAAGAGAACTTCGACATAAGAGCTGGCAGCTAATGGAAAGGAAATAAACTTATGTAAAATGCCCCATAAATAAAAATATTTCATCTATTTGAAGCTTTATCCAATAAGAAGCATATATGTCACTCTTGATATGACAGAGTCATAAAATAAATGTGGTTTTACTGTATCTACTCATAATAGATTGTAGGTAACCTTTATAATCTTTTTTTTCATAAACCTAATATACTTTATGCATTTACTCATTTAGAGGAGGTCTGGATTCCTGATTTACAAATCTAGATGTCTGTGTATGTTTTTAGGTCTTTGCCCTATGTTGAATTGGTAGGACAAAAGACAGAACTAGAGAAAAAGAAAAAAAAAAAAGGTTTAAATCCACTATTTTTATTTGTACAGGAGGAAGAGTCAAGGCAATACCTAAAGGGAAAAACGGATTGATTGATGTCTGTTGTTACTCTATACGGCTCACTACAACCATCTTAAGTTTATATCTTTACAGCTGGAAAAACACTTTCTATAAACCATTTCAGCTCCCTCACTACTGGGTGTGATAGATACAAATGTTTCTCCAGACACAGAAACGGACACAGAGAGAAAAAGCATCTTGCTGACTTTCGTAAAGCCGGCAAGTCGGGGAGACAAGACTCTGAACTCACTTTTCCCCACTAGATATCAGGTACGGCGTGTCAATAAAGCAGGCATATACTTAGAAATAAACACCTGTGTTTGAGCGTGTGTGTGTGTGTGTGTGTGTGGGCGTGTGCATATGCATGTGTGCAGATCAATTACTTTATTTTTTGAATTTCTAAGTCTCATAGTGGCTGAAGGTACCACAAGTCAGGGTAGGAAGTTGAGATGAAAAAACACTGACTACAGACAAAGAGGTAAGTGGAAAAGAAGGATCCTTCTCTATGTTTATTTTGTAAATTGATCTTACCTCTGAGCTTCAAATTATATCAAGTCTCAAATCGGTACCAATGGATCTGATGCCATCTTCAGTTCTCTATTCCCAAGTGTTAACAAGTTATTTTCATCTTGATGCTTTTGCTGTCATTTCATAGCATTTTTGAAACATCTCCCATCTGTTTTCTTTGTCCTCGAAAGGACTTCACTCCAACTTACCCAGGTCCTCTGACTACTGCACCAGGCAATCATCCAACTTCGGTATTTAAGCTATTAAACATTCCTTTGAAAACTTCGACAATTCATCCTTTTCTCTCCATTTTCTCTTCTATTGCCTTAGATTTGCTACTGCCTTAGATTTGCTACTAAGTAAAACAAATTTGTATCCTTTTCCCTCTTCTCTTCCCTTCCTCGTCTAATCCATTTTAAAGAGCCTAAAGATTTTACAGAAACGTCAACTTGCCTTTTTTGTTCTCTTCCTCCTTTCTTTTCTCCTCTAGCTCTCTCTCCTCCTTTTATGTCTTTTGCTTCTTCTCCTTCTTCCTCTCTGAAGTCATCATCATTACCATCATCATTATTTTCATTTTCATCACCCTCATCAATATTTATTGATCTTGTATGCTCAATGCTCTACTGAAAGTTTTACATATAAGACCTTATTTAAGTCTCACAACTACTATGTAGGTCAAAATTGAAACCCTGATGTTGAGATGAATGGTGCACTTATTTTTACACAGACAAATACAGGCAATGTGATTCCACTGACAGGTCATCACTGCTCCCCAACAAAACCTTCTAAAAATGTCTGATGTGGAACACAGAACTTTCTTCATGGGAAAATATCATTCAATGGCCCATTAAACCTTCTTCCTCCAGACAGTGTTATCAGAATTCTTGTTCCTGCTGGTATACGTCTACCTGTTCTGAATATCCTTTCTCGTAAGCAGGTGAACCCCCTACAGAGTAGAGACTATTATCTAAACTTCCATCTACCCCTGGGTGCCAAGAGGAGGGCTTTTTCATGGCAGGCACTCAATACACACCTGGTGGATGGACCAGTAGGCTTTGCACAATCCCCAAATTCAATCATTGCACAACCACCAGCTTAATAATAATGATCCTTTTCATCAAAGTCTTTCTCCATAGTTTTTCCATCATCTGGAGGAATATTTGTGTTTCTTTACCACCAGTACATGTCAATAGTTTCTCTTAAATGCAGATAAAAAATTCTCTCAGGGAAACTTTTCCTTGAGAAACTTACTTTATACTAACATATTCTTCATTCTGTGTTCAAAATGATGTTTCATACTTTTCTTCCCCTTTTCTGTGTACCTTGCCTATCAGCAATACTGCAATTTTTATGAAAAGATCTCTTAAAAAATACCAATTTTTTGTGTCTTCTACATGCTCACTAAATTCTTTATAAAAATAAGTATCTTCAGAATCTTTAGTCTTAGCTATAAGAAAAGAATGAATAATACAGAGCCCTGAAAAGTATAAATTTTATTGCTCATAAGAAATTTGAATCTCTTCACAAAATAACAGGCAATACTGTGTATCTTAACTTCTCACGATATGAATGGCTTTCTTTATTGTCCTTTTTTCTCTTTATCATGACAAACTTCAATTAAGGATCTGCTAGATGCAAAGAGCAGTGTTTTTCTGTGGAATGATGATAATAGTAGAACTTGTCCTACAGAAATATGTGCTCTCTTGTGAAGTATAAAACCAGCACATGGATTAGTGGAAGCACAGAAAACAAAACAAACAAACAAAACCCAGCAACGAGTGCCGACAAGAGCGTTAGGACGGTGTAGCATGCTGTGTGTGTGTTGTGACGTTAGAAACGCACAGCAAGAAGGTTTCACCGGGGGGGCCTGGAAGGGTTCTTAAAGCTGTATATATTCTGGTAATGCACTTTAAAGTGGACAGATGAAGAAAGTCAAACGCTGAATAATTTGTTTTCAATCTGAATCTGGATTTCTGACAGCCACACAACTTTAATCTAGAGTTTTTAATAATTCTGTATATATTTAATCTCATTTTTATAACATGTTTTATATGGTTCTAGATTTGTTTCACATGTGTAACAGACAGATGATAAATAAGCCTGTAAGTATCCTAAGGGCTGGAACCAGACCATACACTTCTTTGATGTCCCTCAAAATACCAAGTAGGATGCTAAGCACAAAAGCACTTTTCCTCAAAGTGTAATTTACAAACCACCCGCATCAGGACCATCTAACATGTTGTTCAGCGTTTAGGTTACTAAGCCTCATTCTAGACCACGTGAATCAGAAGGAATGAGAATTCCTAATAAGAACCCCAAGGGATTCCTAGAGCACATTAAGGCTTAACAGTCACTAATACAATGGGTGCTAAGTACACGCTTAGTGACTGATGCAACACAGTCATATTGACTGAACTTTCAAAGCCGCTGTCTTGACAATCTAATTGGCATGTGTTTCAAACTGAGCGTTTGCAAGAGCATTTCTATTTTGAAGGCTTTGCAAAACCATGCTGGAAAGGGTGCCTCAAAATTTTAACTAAATACTTCATAATTCAGGCAAAGAGGCTGGAGTGCAGAGGATAAAGGGAAGACAAGTAAATAAACCAACAATTCTGATTTTATGTGCTATACTACAACTCCCAACTAGTTCCCCTATCCCTGTCCCCAGCGCCAGCCCGGAACACAGTATGCAGGAACACATATGAATTCATAAAACCCTAAGAATTTTCATTAAACTTTTCTCTTCAGTTTGGAGAGATGTAGTCTAAAGAATGAGCAGCCTTAGGAAAGTCGGGAAAAGAGCAATCTGAGCATGGAAATATTTAACTACCTCACTAGGACCTCAGCACAGATGTGAAAAATGACCAAAGTTTCCCAATACGCTATGTGACATTAGGTTATGTGTGTGGAGGGGAAGACAAAAGGCCAAAACCAAGCACAGAGGGACACACTCTCGAGTGAGCAGAGCTGACTGCATGAGGTGACTGATACTGTTGAGAAGACAGAGTCCAAATCTCTACTCAGCTCCAGTGCAGAACATCTTCACCAAACGTATATGCCCACAGGCCGGAAAACTGGATAGAAAACAGTCCTCGGATTTCAAACAGGAACTACAGTTAGGAAACAAGTCATTCTTCAAAGTTAAGTCTCAGTTGAAAACGTTTATTATATATTACATCAAATAGAAGGTCAGATAAATTGGCCCTTATTAAATAAGCATAAGCAAGAAAGGGCATGAGAGATCTAGCATAGCACAGTACAAACAAAAGAGGAAGTGCTAGGGTTGGAAGAACTGAAGGAAGAAACAACAGAGAAGAGAGAAGGGGGAGAGAAGAGACAAAGAATCAGGCAAGTTCCTATTCTAGAATTAAAAGCAAAAAGCTAAAGAACAGAAATAGATTATCTAGGTAAGCTTCAAGCTCTGAAAGAGCTTAATAGGAGTATAAACTTAATAATAAGATGGTGTTAAAAGATAAGAAGACAAAACAACAGGAGATGAAAAGGGAGACTGCAATGCCCACACGAAAACCAAACTAAAATCGTTGTGTATCTAAATTGATTAAAATAGTGGATTTCACTGGGACTACCTCAGAAGCTTTAGAAATACCAGCATCTTGGTTGCCTCAATATTTATGGATCTAATAGTTCTGAGGTGCAGCCTGGGCCTTGAAATTTTTTATAATCTTTACAGGTGATTTTAATGTGCAGACAAGATTTAGAATCACTGAATTAGAGACATCAAAATATGATAGGGATGTACTGAGACTGAAATAATGGAAATAAGAGCTTAAAATTCAAGTAAATGAAGAGAAAAGCCAAAGAACTGAACCAGAAAATATATAATAGAATAGAGGACAAAGAAGCTCTAACATAAGGATAACTGGTGTCCCTGAAGTAGATAGTAAAAGAGGGAAGAAAGTGATAATCAAAAGTATAATTGGTGAACATTTTCAAGAATTCAAGAAAAAAGTCAATATGAAAATCAAAAATACACATTACATCAGGAAACCTTTATATAGAACAAGCAGCATGAAGAAATTTATGAAGTAAATTATTCAACTCTAAGGATTAATAAACAAATACATTTGAGGCATTCTTGCAGAGAAAAGTCACTCAAAAAGGACAGGGAGGGGGCCAGGGATGAAGAAGCAAGGTAATATCAGAATTCAACATAGCATTTTTGTTGGTAAGTGTAATGCAGTAATAGTCAACTAAAATTAGCAGGAACGGCAATAAGGTTTTCTCAAATGTAAAAAGAAAGGAATAGCAAGGAAACACGACACCAATAAACCACGCTTGAAAAACCCAGTCATGAGTAAAATCAAGACCGCCTGCCTCAAGACTAGCTGTGAACACCAAGTGCATCTGTACAGAAAGCTACAGCTAAAGAACTGAACGAAGTACGGAGGCAGAAAATTATGTTTCATTTTTATTTGATCAATAAAAATATGAAGTAAAAGCAATATAACACCTCATTGCTCAAAATTCCCAGATCCCCGAGTATTCTGGTCACTTTCTTTTTTTTTTTTACTTTCTAGAAGAGGGGTTGACAAACATATTCTGTAAAGGGCCAGACAGTAACATTTTAGGGTTTGTGGTCCTTACGGTTCCTGCCAAAACTCAGATCTGCTGTGACCCAAAGCAGGCACAGCACCCACGTGGCTATGTTAAAATACAACTTTCTTTGTACGCACTGATGTTTGTATTTACATACTTTCGTGTGTCATAAATAGGATTAATTTTTATTCAACCCTTTAAATATTATAAAACCACTGTTAGCTCATGGGTCACATCGAAACAGGAGGTGGATCAGATCTGACCTATGAGCTGTAGTTTGCCAACCTCTGTTCTGGACCAAAGTTTCTCATCTTCAGCACAATTTACATGTGTGGCTGGATAATCCATTGTTGTGGAAAAGTACCCAATGCATTGCTGTCTGTGTAGCATCAGCTCTGGCCTGTACTCACTAGATGTGCATAGTATCCATTAGACACTGAAATGTCTTCTGGTTGAGAACCACTGTTTCAGACCATTAAGCCAGTATGTACTGAGCACAGATAATTCCAAGTGCAGACTTTATTAACAGAGAGTTCAGAGGGACTTCTCCCTCCATCTGAACACTAACTTCATGAGGGCATATTAAAATTACCTGAGCTGCCTTTACGAGATTTACATAAATTAAGACAACTAAGCTACACCCCCGCCCCACACTTTTCCTTCACTTGAACCACTGTAAAGTCAATCCTTCAACCTATACTGCTCTCTAAGAAATTCCATTCACACTGGCTTATCTAGGCACACTGATATAAATTAAAATTGAATAAGTAGCATCATTTAAAACATGAAAGCAAAGGGTAGAGGTGACTATTTAGCAAAACCACACACAACGTCTCTATTTTAAGTAGATGAATTCCTATAAATATTAGTTTAAGGTGCGAAACTACAAAGGACAAAATGGTTTAGGCATTATCAGGTCTAAATTTTAGTGTTTTCTGATCTATTCAGCAAACATGATTTTCAGTAGGACCTCATCTATTTGGTGCAATCAGGAAAGGTAAACATGTGAAGAGGATTCAACTGTCCAATGAGATAATTTAAGTGAAAATACCTGGTGAAAGGTAAAGCTATGCAAGCAACAGGTATGTCATTTGCATGTGTGCACTTGTGTGCACTGGTATTTGCATGAGTGAATTTGTGTGTGTGTTCAACTGGCTTCTGGGCCAGAAAGTCAGCACTAAGTAAACGCTTACTGACTGGCATAACATATAGTGCAGTATCAACAACGCAGCTGACTTTTCCCTTTCCTGTTGCTTCTGTCATTGCCTACAAATAACATTTTAAGTGGGCTTCCCATTTCCAGTGTCTCTAGTTCAATCGTGCATGCACAGATTAAATGACTGTATCCACGTGTTCACTTAGTATTAACTGAGAAGCAACTATGTTCTGGGCATTGTGCCCAATCTTGGTGACCACGGAAAAGAATACAGAAAAATATATCAGAATTTATAGTCTTGCGGTAGGGATAATCATTGCGATGTCACCATAAAAGTCTCCAATTTAAGATCAGTAGCAATGCTTGCTTAAGGGTGACAGTCACACTCTCTTCTGTGTCTTGTCCTTTACTGTCCCTTTCCAATTTTATTCCATGTACCAACATAAAATGTTCCAATTTTTCCTTTCCTTGCTTCCCTGGCTACTGCAGATGCATTAGCTCCTATGTTGGGTCATCAAGGGATGAGCAGTGTTTACAGCTACCTGAGGTTCTACATGTCCCATCAATGAGAACAGCAATATGAACATAATAAAATCCATGAGAAAAAAAAAATCTAGTGAGCATTATACGCCAAATTCAGAACAGAAAATAAACATATTTCCTTTTTTATATAGTCCTCATAATGTCAATTTGACCTCTGGAAACTGTTCTCAGGAGGCTTCTTTCCCAGGGTTAGCCAGAGTCCATTTGTATATTTTATATATAACTTACAGAATCCAAGAGTATATACCTCAGCAGGTCTCCAGAATTTGGGGGTAATTGAGGTCAACATGGAACCTGCTGGATTAGGGAACCTATGCACAACCAGGAAAACGCAATGAAAAATAAAATTTAAAACATGGCTCAATAAAGGCTTTTCACTGCCCAGAAGTCAAGTTCACCTGCTAATGGTTTGTTAACTTGGCAGGTTTTCTACACTGGTAAGTCTTTCGGTGTTAATTATGACCACCTGCTATCATCCATCCATGAGGCTACTCCACTCTCGTTGCCTTAGTGGATAAGAGACACCAGTATTCAAACAACTACTAAATTTCAAGGATTTTTTTTTTTTTGATAGTAGCGTTTCTGCAAAGTCATCACATTCAGCTTGGGGAAAATTATTCAGGAAATAACTTTTCAATACATGTTTTGATAATCTGAATGCACCCAATTCCTTCAGTCATTAACTGTTTTCCGAATATTTTCACAGACTATTCTCTCCTGTCAGTATTTAAAGATAATACCTCTTCTAATCTTCATTTTCTGGAATGACTTGCCATATTTCTCCTCAAAAGACATGTGGTGTAGGCTAGAATCTTTACTTCAAATTATGACAGTGATTATTACACAATTTTTTTTTAAAAATAAGAGATGGCCCAGCTCTAATATTATACCAGGGTAAGTTTTGTAAACGTTCTGATAGAAGAAATTTATTTGATAAGGATTGATAAGAAAAGCAGATGAAGTGAGATTATAAACTGTTCAGAGTCCCTATCTCTCTTGGCATATCAACTCTTAAGAACAATACTGTCTGGAACAGAATGGTGAGGAAAGGATTGCTAAGATGTTTAATACATTTCAGAAAATTCTGCTTGTAATCCTTGAAGATTCCTAATCAGAAACTTCTTAGCGATCCAGAATTTCCTCCTAATACTGGACTCTGAAATTATCATTCAATAGACGCAGGAGCAGGGGATGTTATCTGCTTCTCATACCATGACACAGTCCTTAGGAGGAAGGCCTAGGGTTACGCTTATCTTCCAGTGAGAAATACTCGTAAGCACTATGGATGAGAGCTTCCCAGCTCCTGGTTTTAGATACGAAGGTGCTATTATCACAACACCGCTAAGAGAGCATCCTCAGGGAAGCAGCTTGGGGCGAAGTGTCATGATCCACTTTTTAAGTTAATAAAACTCCAGCTCCATGGAGCAGATCCACCAAGAATTCTCTGGAGCCTTTACTGCCCCAGGGTCTCAGTATCAGTCTGGTATGCAGTGCTTCACCCACAGTAAACTTGAGAGAATCACTGAATTCAGAATCAAGGTATTTTTTTCTCTCATATGTTCCTGAACAGTGACATCTGTTATGATTTTCATTTATGATGTGTAAGCACTCAAAGATAATTAAATCAAGGAGCTAAATATTATTTGTATTCTTTCTTCATTCATATTTTTAAAGAATAATTTCGGAATTACAATCTTAAAGAATAACCAGAATTTTTTATTTTGTCCAATTTTCCAAAATTTCTGTTTTTTTTAAAAAGGGGAAGCATATAATAATAGATAATTATATAGCATTTAGAATTTTTTTCATAATATTCACCAAACATTTATCGACTGCCTAAAATGTGTTGGAATTATAGATATATCTGTTTAAAAATGTGACTTGCCATTCTGTGGCCTATGATCTATTTAAGAAAAGATGAGGAGTATATACAGGACCACAGGGCAACTTTTCCATCAGTAACTCAGATGATTAAACACAATGTCAAACAATGGTGTGCTCACCATGCATCTAGAAGGTCTTTTTGTTCCCTGAGGAATTCAGGCTGCAGACTAGTGTTTAGACTAATAGACGGTTGAAGGACACTCCACGTAGTAGAAACATCAATGAGATATTTTCGCAGTACTTAGCATCTACAATAGAAACGGAAACTCAAAATAGCTCAGTAAGCTTCTAAACATTTCCTCATTGAATCAAGAGCCAACAGTTTGATTATCCAAGTAAGTCTGTGAAAGCTTTGGCTTATCCCGGGTCTCTGCTATTAAATTTCATAATCTGAAAATTCCAATCAGTGATCACTTTCCTGGGAAAAAATATTCATTCGAATGAAAGAAAAAACTAATGATAATGAACAGAGTTCATTATAATGAGTGAGAGTTCCCATTAGAAACTTATACAGAATTCAGATGCCAAGAAGTGGGAAAGACCTGAGACTTTACTGTACTTGCCGGCTAAGAAGTTAGTGTGCCACGGTGTAATGGATGCTGTCAGAAGACAGGCCATTTTAGGTCAGAAACAAGGGACAGGTTACTACCCACATGAATAGCAGAAGCTAATGTAGCAGCATTTGGAACCCCCGTTCCCACAGGATCACACATAGAGGGCCAGATGATACTTGCTCGTGCAGTGGGCTTTGTTACTGGAGAGGAACCCTGAGGTTGGGGAGCCTGACTCTTTCATAACAGGCAATAAGCAAACCTTACTTCTGCTCCAGACAAAGACATTATCTCTGCTTTCCAAAGCCATTCACTCTATGAACTTCCTGGAGAATACAACCTACAACAAAGGCAGGTGGCATCTCTGCTGATAAGACAAAGACATGATCAACCCATGAAGCATTGCCTCTAAAATTCACATTAATAGCAAATATTTATATCTGAAGTCTCCTTACAAGTCTTTTGTAGACATTAGCAGAATACGAACAACCAGCCTCTGAGGTTACGGCTTCAGGTGGAAAAGTGCAGCAACGAGCAACTATCCCAAGGTGAGACAACTTTTCATTGTGAAACTGAACTGAGAGCCTGTCTTCACCACCATGAACTACATCTAAAGAACTGTGTATTGTTCTCCTCTGCTACAGATACTAATCAGACTGTCACTAGTGCCTCACATAATTCATATACTTTAAGCTAGAAGACGGAGCAGTTAAGTCTCTACTTGAATACGGAACAGGATTACCTAACGTTTTACATGCAGATGTACCTCTATAATGTTTCAATTCTGAAAACATGATGCATGTTCAAGGTTTCAGGGATTCCAGCACAGTATTATCTTTAGTTCCTTTTGTAATAGGCAATCGTAGCATAATATTGGATCAATCATTAGGAAACCTGGGTTCTAGACTAACTGTAACATCACAGGAAAACAATGTTCTCCCTGTTGCTTCTCAGATTCCTTATATGTAAAGCAAAGCGATGCTCTCTAAAGTTGTTCTAACTCTACATTAAAGATGATTTCGTGTCCCTCCTGATTCCAGTATTTAATATAATTCTGTATCTCTAACAATGTTAGATACCTGGAAAGCTACAGAAAATATTAACTACTGTATACCTAAGGAATAAAACCTTCAGAATGAAAGAGACACCCCCTGCTCATCCTAACTGACCATGATGCCCTCCAGCTAAACTTAGCTCCAACACAGAGAGTTCTTTCTCAACGGAGAGTTCCAGGCAGCTGCTAAATATTGATTAGAATTGGTCTGTGAGAGAAAAGCACTTTCTCTCCTTTTCGGAGAATACTGTAGATCAACACTTTGGAATTACTGAGCTTAACAGAATGGCAGTGAAGAAACTGAACCCTTTTACCATTTATTTATTTAAAAATGGGGGAGATCCAGTGATGAATAAGACTGCTGCTCTCCTGAGGGAACTTAAAATCAAGTATGGAAGAGGACACATAAATAATTACGTGTGATAAAGTGTGTTAAATGCTATGCTATAGATATTTATAATTAGCAGGATGATCAAAAGAAGAGATCAAATATTCTTAGAAGACTGCAGAGAAATAAAATTAGACGTGAAAAGGTTTATTAACTGGACATAAGGAAGAGAGTATTGCAAACTTGGAAAATACATGAATGTAAAGCATCAAAGTGGCTAATTCGGTGTGGCTAGTGTGGAGGTGACAAAGAACGTGAGGGTCAAAAGTGATGCCAAGACTCGTATGCCATTAAGGGAATATTTACTCTCTCCTATAGAAAATCGCATGTAAATGGACATTTTTAGAGGCAGAGGGGCTAACATGATCACATTTTAACTTAGAAAGTTTATTCTGGCTGGAAATATGATGAAAGCTAGTTTCAAAGGGCATAAGAACAGAAGCTGGTAGCTAGTTACAGGTTATTGTAACGGTCTAGGGAAGAGATATGCAGAGTTTGATCTCGGGCAGAAATAGGAGGGATGAAGAGGCAAGGAATGGCTTGAGAAGCATCTAATTAACCTGGGTACCTAGTGGACACTGGGCATGGGAGGAAGAGAGGCATCTGGGGTGACAAGTTTCTGTCATGAGGAACTGAGTGGTCAGAAAAATAATTAACCAGGGAAGGATGACACAGAAGGATAAAATCTGAGATCCAGAATGAGGAGGACAAGCACGACAAAGGCAGTGTTGGACGCGACAATTTTAAGATACTGAGAACCATCCTAGGAGAGACAGCAAATGGAAAAACTGATTTACAGACCTGAATTCTGGTAGCAGTGCTTGCCACAGAATTGCTTAGGAAAAGCAATAGTTTTAAGGTTAAGAAAAGAACCAGGAACTGTATTGCCAAAAATTCCAACGCAAAATAACACAGTATTTCAAGAAGCAAGGAGTATTAAAGAGGAAATCCATCTTCCTCTATTAAAGAAGAAGGGAAGAGTCTCTCTGGAACTTGGTAAAAATGCACCGGTGACCTTGGCCACAGCTGTTTCTTTGGGAGTTCTTTCAGCTATGGCCGGAGCAGGCAGAGGACTGAATAAGAGGAGGAAAAGGTGGTCTGCGGGAGACAGGTGCAAATTAGGGTGCTTTGTGATGACGGCAACAGAACCCAACTCCAAATAGCTTTTGTACGAGCAGACTTATGATTTTACCTAACAGGAATTCAAAGGTTACGCACGCTTCAGGGCTACTTAATTCAGCATGTCAGTGTAACCAGGGCATTTCTCTTTGATCCCTGCCATCTTCAGCAGGCCTCATCCTAAAACTGGTTCTTCCATGGCTTGAAGATAGATTGTAGGTACAAGTTTCTCTATTTACATTCCAGAAAGAGATAGATGGAAGTGCACACACTATCATGGACTAAAAGACAGGTCTTTTCAGTTTTGTTAGGCAAACTTAGGAAACATGTCTACCATGGGCCAATAACAATAAGAAGGGAAAATCCAGGTGTTCAACAAAATTTTGTTCAACAAAATCCATATCTGAGGATGAGTCTGGTGGAGAGCTGAACAAAATGAAGGTTCTATCAGGAAAAAAACTGGGGAGGGGGGAGCAATATGGTAGGTAGGCAAGCAAGAGTGTCCACAGTAGGTAGGCTGTATATATACAGTGAAGAAAGACCATTCCCACAGGCCTCCAGCTAATGGGGAAAGGCATACGAGCAACTTTATAAGTTGTGCTTCTGTTTTTCGTTCTTTTTCCCATTGTTTTTTGAGATTTGAGCATGTTTCTATGCTGAAGGCATGTGTTGGGGAGGAAGAAGTTGATGGAAGAGACAGTACGATCTACGGAATGGAGCCTCAGGAGGGACAGGAGTCGCGGGGATTAATAGCCTTTGACGGAGAGATCACTGGTGAAGAGGAGGAATTGGTGGACACGTGTGCTTAGGGTCTGCGGGGAGGCTGGGGTGAAGCGGAAACCATCCTGACTCCAGAGGGCCTTTATTTTTCCTGTAGAGTAGGAGAGCGCAGGTCATCAGGTTAGAGTGATGGAAACGGAGCTGCTAAACGAGTCTGTAAGAAAAGTTCCCTTTCTTGCTGCTGCTTGCAATCCTTGCTCCAGCCCTAAGTCAGAGCGTCCGTGCGGTGCCCTTGGCCTTCGGGAGGTGCGCTTGGGCCCACCCTGTCTCACAGCTGTGCTCCCTGGACATCCTGGCACCATCAGTTTTAATCCCCTGCCCCTGCCTGTCTGCTCTCATGCCTCCTGGCGCCCCCACGCCCTGCCCTTTGCCTCCCTTGCTCTCCCTCCGGTGCTTTCTGCTCACGTCCGTATTTCTCCAGGGTCTTCTGTCGAGACCTTCCACTCCACTGTCTCAGAGAAAGCTAAAGGCTCCGTTTGAAAAGGATGAAAATAATCTTATTTTATCCAAAACAGCTTTTACTACAAGAGAAGAGAGTTGGGGGGCGGGGAGGCTGATACCAAGAAAATATAGCCCCAAATTCCATAAGAATAACTTTTCTAATTTTTTGTCATGAATATATTATTATTTAGCACTTGAGAAATAGTATACTTATACTAAAGAATGGTAAGCTATTAATTAAAATATAAAGATGAAAATGAAACTTCATTTCAAATAAAGTATTTAGGATTTAAAGCATTAGGTAGTTAACTAATGTTTTTACTTTCCTCCTCATTGCGTAAGTTTGATTTATTCAAAATTAATGACAATCCATACCAGAAACTTTCTCATTTGCCTAAAACGTTTGCCATTAGAATAGTAACATACGTGGCTATTTTATGTAGGTTTTTCATTGGTGCAAATACTACTACGCAATATAAACAGATAGATTTTTCAGTTACATAAAGTGTTTCAGAAATAGATAAAAGACTAAATTTTGGAGTGGGCCAAGTTTGCTTTCTCTTTTATAGGAAATGTACATAGACCTATTCTCCTTTCAGTGGCAGCATGACTACATAAATTGTGTGTAGCTGTGATTTTCTTATTTTCCTCAAGTTAGAGGGAGAAACAGCCCCTCCCTCCCTGCCCTCCTGCTGCCACGAAAGGGGAAGAAATGATCACAGGAGCTCTGAATACAATTTTTGTTGAGCTTGTTTTTTTTTTTTTTTCTCACCTTAGGTGACTAGATCGATAGACAGTCCGGCAGCAGAGAAAAAAAATCAGATGACTGGAATACAGCCAGAGGCAGTTTCTCTAGTGCAGCAAGAGTCCATTCTGATATTACAAAATTTAAAATAAACGGTATCTAAGCAGACACTCACTTCTCAATAAATTTACAAAGGGAAATGCAGATATTAAAATTACTCATAATAATACTAATGTCAGAATCGCTCCTCCGAAAGATCTTATATAATGAAACAGACTTTCCAAGGCCATGAGTGGTTTCCCACCTTTACAAGGTGTGTGTCTTCCGGGAGACTAACTAGTGTATGAGAAGCACCATGGGGTGCATGCTCCTCTACTGCACTGCAGGCCAAGAGGGCAGTGCACAAGCCCAGCCTTTTCACAGTGAGCAGCTTGGGTGCCCGGGAAACAAAGTGCAACGTCCAGTCTGAACACCAGCTGCCAGTTGGACTGCAGACGCAGTCTTCCTTCCCTGTCTGCACAAGGCACGCAGCTCCTGAAACTCAACTCGCTCAGAAAGGATGAGGACACTCGTGCGTCCAGCCCTCCTCTCCACTCTGGGAAATGTACTCACCCACTCAGGCAGCCATTTATTCAAGAGCATTTACTGAGCTCCTATGGTTGGAAAGGTATCACAGGAGTCAGCACATCACAAAAATTTCAGGGAGGCGGGGGCTTGCTCCTGGGCCCAAGATATGCTTCTACATCTTATTCACCAGACTTTCACCAGTTTAAAAAATTCAACCAAGTTCTTATCTTTTCTTGGAAGTCTTGACATCACTTCCTTGTCCGCCAAAAATCCTGAGAGGTATCATCTTTCTTATATTTCTTTATGCTCTATTTTCTACTATAACTTGTAAGGTAAATGACAGTGTGAATAATCAACATGTACTGTTTGCCCTGTGTAAGGTGTGGCACTAAGTGACAGTATTTGCACAATTTCATTTAACCCTTGCAGCGACCGTCGTCACCCACACTGAGAGTGCCTCTCCTTGGCTACCACACGATCCTCCGTAGACGCAGGAGGTCTGCGGGCTCACGGCGCTCCTGAGACAGGCCCTTCCTCAGCTGCCTCGACACCACCCGATGCCCCAGGACTGGCAGCTTCATCACAGACACGGGGTCCTGCCTTCGGTGACCACCAAAACCTTCAGGAAAAGCTAGTGGCCCAGCTTTCTCACACTCTGCAACTTGAACTGATGATCTATCTTCCTGTGAATCCAAGGGTCCCTCAGAATCATGCCATCTTCCCTTATGTGCTTGTTTAGTTCAGTTACTTCAAAAGAAACCTCCCAATTTATTCAACTATTTTGATAAGTCTTTCTATTCATCACTCTACCACTTGAGAGCACTGAGGAAGAAACTATGAGACACTGAATATGTACTACACATACTGAATTATGTAATATTCATAGTCACCACCATGAAATACATGCTAATATCCTCATTTTATACAAGAGGAAACTGAGGCTCCGTGGGCAAAAACTCCATTTAGTTTTCACAGTAGTAAGTGGCTCTGACCAGGATTCACACCAGGACCATCTGACTCCACAGCCTTTGCTCCCTTCACCTTTACTGTGCGTCCCTCCGCATTCCAGCTCTACAAAGCTCAGAGTAGATTTAAATGTGTTTATACAGTGAATTTAAGTTGTATGCCCTGTGCAGACTCACCATCTAAAGTAGAAGTTCCCTGCAGATAGAGGACAGTCCTGTGACTCAGTGATCTATACCTAGAGCTCTGCAGGCGGGGTTAGTCCCTGCATGTCAATGACTCTCTAATATTTGTAACAGTTTTTGTCCAATTTGCATTGATTTATTTGGACAAAAAGCTCTTCAGGAAAAAAGTGTCTTTTCCCAGAAATTCTTCAAGAATGCTAATTCCAGTAACCTCCATATATCATTAATAGTCTGCTTTTATGGATTCAAATTTGAAAATAATTGAGCATTTGATAAAAAGTGTAGGATAGTAAATTCAAAGGCCTAATTTCACAAGCACTGGAAATGATACGCCTGTACTTCCTATAATGAGAAATACACTGTTTGCTCAGATGTGCTATAAAGATATGGCGAATTAACACTGCATAGGCACTTGTATACAAACATGACTTGATATCTCCCTGAACAGAAAAGGAATTTATTTTCTAAATTTGCATGTATTTAATACTGAAAGTGCTACGCTATACCTGCGTATGTGCCTAATGTGTACAGATATACTCTCTATAGCATGTGCACACTTACATATGTACACAGTAATGATAAATGGGACTATTCCAAAGGATATGCCTATTTGAAATTTACATCTAATGTTTTTTTAATGATCTTAAGTGGACAGTTATAGCATTTTTTTGCTGCTATGAAAAATGATTTTAAGAATATTTCCACGATGTGCATTCATCAGACAGCTTAAAATGTTGTTAATAAGCAATTAAACTGTCATTGGTATTCAGATGCTGAATCCATTTGCTGAAGATACCCCCATCTTAATGTGTTAGAATGTGCATTATATTTCCCTCATTCTTATTCTAGGAACTATGCCAAAATTCTTTCTCCAAAGGGGAAAAATGTAAGAGGCATAAATATTGTCTTGAAACAGAATAAAACCTTTGCCGAGGCACAAAAACAATTCTGTAAAAATTGAGGCTAACTTTTTAATCGTTAGCAATTTGAACATCTACATTTAATCTTATTAAAATCATGATTACTTGTATTATAGTGAGATAGGATTTTTTGATAAAAGAAAAAATATGGAATTTTTGGTTTAAAAAAACCTACAATGGACACAGATATAAATAAGCAGTACTAGATTTTCATCACATAAATTATTTGAAAAATTCACATTCTCAGAAAATTTTTTCTATTTAAGAGTTATTCTCAATTGAATGTTCTACAACTATTCTTGTAATGGGAACATTTCATAGTATTATCATTTTCAGGGAGGAAAATCCCCACAAAATTCGGGTTTGAATGACTTAAAACGTAGTGTTAAATATTTGTCCATTTTAATCATATCATAAAAAAGTCAGTCCCAGTATAATGAACCACTATTATTTATTTATTTCAAATGCAATTTATTAAAAATGCAGTCACTGGCTGAAGCCCTTTGGGAAAACACATGAAAACACAAAAGTACATGAATTAAATATATCAGCAGCCCAACTCCTCATTAAAAACAATAATGGGTTGAAACAATGACACACCAAAAAGCTATATTCTGTGTTTTATGTATATATAATTTACTGATGGTAGGTTGTTCACTATACAATCTCTACTGAGATTGATATAAGGATTTAGTTGGGTTCTGACTTCTCAATTTTTCTGACTTCTAAATGTTTCTTTTTTTAATTCTTAAAATTTTTAAGAATTTGTATCTATTCAAGTAATGAAGCGACCGTTAGCTATGGAAAAGCTGCTATGGGGCTTTTCTGGTACACAGAAAGGTCTTTCGGAACTTTATACGGGGCCAGATCCTGATCATTTAAGTCTCCTTGGCTACTAACTAGTGTAATATTTGCTCTTCTTAACTGACTTTGAGTTCACTGTGCATTCTAACAGGATGAAAATACATGGCATCTACAGAAAGGGCCTAGTTTGTTAGTAAACAGTGTACGTTGAAGCCTCTTTGCTTTTCACTTAAGACTTCATAGGACCCCATCTGCCCCAAATATCTTCTCTGCTGATTATGTATGACACTTTCATTGCCAAGTGTCGGCCTGAAAAAGTAAACACAGGGGAAACTGAAATAGGTGACTATGGATTGTAAATATCACACAGGACAGGAGGGAAGATGGTGGGCGAGCCTTTTCCATTAGCAAAAGCGTTCAGATGAGATGAATTCATCAAATTTATCAGATTCTCTGGCTTTCACACTGGAAAGCAACAGTTAACATCCTGAGGGAGCTCAATAGGTAGATCTGAGCTGGAATGACACGCAGGTGAGGGAAGAACCTTCAGCGCCGTGTTGGGGGCTTCTAACAGAAAACAGTGGGAAAAAAGGAAAAGCAAAACGAAAGAAAAGTGTTCAAGAGTATCTCTTCCTGCTTCCCAGTTTTGCTCAAGGCTAGCTCGGATCTGTTGCCAGACTGGTCTACTCCCATGATATTTTTTACTTTCTTTAAGTAAGTAATGTCACGTTGGGACTTTCCTGGTGGTGCAGTGGATAAGAATCCACCTGCCAATGCAGGGGACACAGGTTCCATCCCCGGTCCGGGAAGATCCCACATGCCGTGGAGCAACTAAGCCCGTGCACCACAACTACTAAGCCTGTGCTCTAGAGCCCGCGAGCCACAACTACTGAAGACCCTGCGCCTAGAGCCCGTGCTCCGCAACAAGAGAAGCCACCACAGTGAGAAGCCCGCACACCGCAACGAAGAGTAGCCCCTGCTCGCCACAGCTAGAGAAAGTCCACGCGCAGCAACGAGGACCCAACGCAGGCAAAAAAAAATAAAATTAAATTTTAAAAAGTCACATTATTATTATTAAGAAGCACTAATATTAACATATCTTTAAAACAATTTTGATGGCATCTGACAATTATTATCCAGTGATTATAGGTCACAAAAGCACTGTACTCAGACTGGCTGGGTCTATAAAGAGAAACTGCTTCTATCTGAAAGAAGCAAAGAAAACTTAGTATTGGGTTGGCCAAAAGGTTTGTTCGGGGTTTTCCATTAAGACGTTACTGAAAACCCTGAACGAACCTTTTGGCCAACTGGCTATTACTCCGAATGCTGCTTGTGATAAAGGGGATAATGAAATTGGATCCTGATTCAGAATAACAGAGCTCTGATTTAGAATCTCACCCCTCTCCAGGACCAGGCTCCCAGCTACTCTCCAATGGTACCTTTCACCGCTTGCCTCCTGGCTCACTCTGATATTCAACACCAAGACACCAACCTTGCTGTTCCTCAAACACAACAAGCCTCAGGACCTTTGCACGTGTTCATCCTCTTCATCTACTCTCCTCTCTGTGTGACTGGCTCCCTCCTTTCCTTCAGATCTCCATTCAAATGCCATTTATTAGTGACGCCCTCCTGGACCACTCTGGCACTCTCATCCCACTTATCCTGTTTTATTTTCTTCCAGAGCACACACTGGTACCTGTCATACTCTATATTTAATTTTTTATTTCCTTACTTCATGACTTTTTGTGCCAATTGATGATCATATTCCCAATGTTTATACAGTTACAAGTTCATAGACACTGTTTAGTAAAGATGTATTGAACCAAAGAATGGAAGATATCACCACCCTATTGTACAAGTCAGAAACCCGGGTGTATTTCACCTTTTATCCTCTTTCAAATGCCCGTATCGAATCAATAACAAAGTCCCAATGACTGTACTTCTGAAAGAGTACTTTGCCTCTCTCCACTCTCACTTCCTAGATCAAAGCCCCATCACATCCTGACTGGATTAATGTGACGGCTTTTAACTGGCAGTAACAGCTTCTAACTACCTACTTGAGGTCTAGCTTCAGTACATTTGCTTTAATAATGCAGTTAAGTGATATCCCTAGAATACAAATCTGACCATCTAGTTCTTTGCTTAAAATTTTGCATTGTTTCTCATTTCCTTCAGGTAAGACCCAAACACTTAACACGCTTGATTTTTTTTTTTTTTTTTTTAATCTTCAGCCTCATCCTCTCTGACCTCTTTGCTCATTCCAAGCATCTGATTAGAGACACTTCCTCCAAGAAGTCTTTGCCAGTCTCCCTAAACTGCATTAGGTGCCCTAGCTAGGGATCATTCTAAACTACGTTTTCTTTCATGTTGAACTTATCATACTGTATTCTATTTGCTTGTTTAATTACACCATTGCTACTAATTTGGGCCATGAAGTCAAAGAGCATATGTGTCTTTTTCGTTACTGGGCCTCCAGGGCCTGCATCTCATATGTCGCCTTAATCTTGCATTGGACATTTTGGTGTAGTTACAGAAATAAGGTTTGTTTGCCTGGGGTGTCTTGAATTGGTCAGCAGCGGTCTTGAAGTAGTTGATGACATCTGGATAATAAAATTATGTAGCTGTACACAGACTAGACAAGCATGAACTCCCTCAGCAATTCTGTACTGAGGACTAACTACATGCCAAGCACTCTTCTAGGTGCTGGAGAGAGTGGTGAACAAGATAGATAAGGTCCCTGGTCTCCCAGATTCCAGTAGTTAGGGAGACAGACAATGAACAAGTACATGTATCAATAAACGTGATCATTTATGACAGCAAGAACTGTTAGAAACATACTAAAACAGGATGTGGTGGTACAGAGCACCTGAGAGGGGAGTGTTTTTACATAGAATAGACAAGAAAGGCTTTTCCTCTGCAATGCAAGAATGAATTCTGATGTGAGTAACAATATGGACCCACATATGCAAGGAAGAAGAGGTTTCCTGGAAAAGGCCCTTTGGTGGCGTAATTCTGGAGTGTTTCAGGGACAGAAAAAGTGGTGTGATTGGAATGCCGAGACTTGAGGCAAGGGGCCAGATTATATGCACCTCTAGAGCCATTGTGAGTGAGGGTAATCTTATTTTAAGTTGAATGGGAAACCATTAGAGCATAGCCACCACTTACAAGACCAAAGTTCATCTACACAGAGCCCAGTGTATCTCAAAACTAATACAGTGATTCACGCAGCACACACACTTCATACTACTTTGGTTCAGTTAACTCACAAATCATTATGATTAGGAGGCTAGTGGAAACACTGCACTCTCCACCTCCCTTTTCTTCCTTTCTTTCTTTTTACTCATAAGCTCCAAAATAACTAGCCCTGGGGGGAGATAAAGTGATGAATGACCTCATTCAGCTCAAAGAAACAACAACAAAAAATCCCCAACTGAACGGTTCATTGCAAACAGCAAAATGGTCCTTGTTCAGTGGATGACGTTTCCTCTCTTTAGTATCCAGGCAATGACTGATGATTTTCCTGAAAAGCTCCCACTTTTAAAAGAATGAATAAGCCCCAAAGGCCTCAGAGAGATAAGTATTACTTTCCTCCTGGTAGCTCAGCTAGTGACTGAGAGGGAAAAAGAAACTGGACAATATTTCAAAGCCAAGACCTCTATAGGTAATAGTAGATACCGCACTTCTATATTTCTACACTGCTTGCTACCCAAACATGATTTTAGTTTATTGTTTTTTACGGCATTCTACGTATTTTCTGCCTTATCGCAAACTCGCTCATCTGAAGTGGGGTTCCCTGAGTATGTTTCTGGGTGCCCTCACGTGAGCGTAACTGGATTTCCTGTGCTGCAGAGAGGAAAGCCATCTCCGGGACCCGGCGCAATGCTCAGACTCCTGGGAAACTGGATGATCAGTGGTCCTACTGCACAAATAGGTGTTGTACCATACTTAGTATTTATTTGCATAGTTTTATTTTCTAGGGACAACTTTCAAACAACAGTAACAACAACAAACTACTCCAAAATAATTGCTTGCCTTTTTGAAGCAAAATAGCCCACTGATGGCTAATGGAAGGTTCAATGCATTCCTTTCATTCTCTCCTCTCTATAAGGAAAAATGTCAGGGGTTAATATATTTGTGCCCCACTGAGAATTAAAGAGGAAACACAGTACTTAGCGTTTGTAATGAGGCCACGCATTAATGTAGGAAGGTCATGCCAGGTCACATATAATAGATGTGGCAACGTCATTTTCCACAGTAGCCAAAGGGGACTCAACTCAGTGATGGCATGGCTTTGAGAAATATTTACTTTTGATGTGAAAGGCAACAGAGCTAGAGCATTCTGGTTGATGGAAGCCATAAATAAGATTTTCCCACAAAGGAGCAGAAAGCAAAAATGCTCTTCTCACAAACTGTCACCTCGAAGTTCAAGGACTGGGGTGAAGGGATGGCAGGATTTTGTGATGGCGCTGGAATACAATGCCGAGGTTTCACACACTGAAATCGGTTTTAGTTCGTGGGAGAAATTATCAGATAAAATGACCCAAACATTGGTACTAGAGGTATTTTTTTTTAAGTTATGGAGAGGCAAAATACCTAAATGGAACATACTTCCACATATTTTAATTAATCAGCTAAAAATTAACATGGGCTATTTATAGTATTAATCTTGTTAACAACCTCAGTTCTTATGGATTCCAAATCTATTTTGGAAAAAAACAACTCGATTTGAAATTTTTAAAGGTAACAGATGTAAATAAGCACCTTCAACACTCAGGATAAAAACTGAATATATTGCATTTAAAGAAATAACCATTAATATAAATTAGAATTTGTACGGGAATCTTTACAGTGTTTCACACCTTGCAAAAACCCTTACTACATACACTGTATTATAAGATGAAAATCCTAGCAAATAAATATAGCATATTAACTATTTAAAGAAAGTAGGGCTAACCTAAAAAGGCAATTCACAAAAGAAGACGTAAATGGCCACTAAATATACACAACAGGTTAAATACCCGCAGTGAGCAAAGAAATGGGGGAAGAAATTGTATCAAGCCTTTTTCTTTTTAATAATAATTTGTAAAGATTAAGAAGAACCACTCGCTGTTATACTGACGTTGCCAGGAATCTAAAAATTTCTCAGGAGTGTGATAATTTACAACACTGCTTATGGGCATTTGCATTATTAATTGCCTTTCTTGGAGGGAAATTTGCCAATATATACTAAGTAATTAATCTTAAAGAAATAACTATAAAGAAATGCAAAACATTGGCACAAAGATATAGCAAAATACTGTTTTTAGTAGTGAACTTTTGGAAACAAAGTATCCCACAAGAAAGGATTAATTTAGATACTGATGTTATATTTGTAGTAACAAAATACAACACAGCCATTGAATGCAATACTATATTTTGATGGACGTGGGTGGAAACATTTTCATTCTCAATCCCAATGTTTCCCTCCAGGAAATTTAGTTAGCTGACACTCCTGATTCCTCTTCATCTTGTCACATTTCCTTATCATCAAGAAACGGCTGACTTTGATCAATAGGAAAAGGGTATAAAGAATGCTGCCTTTTCCTCTTGGGAATGAGTTTTCCTGCAGGTAGCATTAGCTCTCCTTTACTCCTCTAGTATTTAAAATTGTCTGGACAGGAGTGTTGCAGAGGAAGACCTACATCAGATCAGGACCATCTGTTCCTGGATGGATAAGCTGCTTAACTTGGGGTTCAGTATTAATATGGCCCTTTGACGGCATTTATAAGTCACATTTGCCAACCTAGTCTTCATCATACTAAAGATGAAATTTTGGCCCCATTCCACCCACACTTTTGTCTTACATCAGAGATGGTTAGAACTCTGGCAAGAAAGAGAATTGCCCTCACCCCATCCCTGTCAACACAAGAGGATAACAGAAGGATGTTTTAACTCATACAAGTGTTCACAATGCACTGTTAAGTTAAAAAAACAAAAAAAGATACAAAAAACATAGAATAAAAGGCTTTAGGCAAAACTTTTTTTTAACATCTTTATTGGAGTATAATTGCTTTACAGTGTTGTGTTAGTTTCTGCTGTTTAACAAAGTGAACCAGCTATACGTATAGATCCCCATATCTCTTCCCTCTTGCACCTCCCTCCCTCCCACCCTCGCTATCCCACCCCTCTAGGTGGTCACAAAGCACAGAGCTGATCTCCCTGTGCTATGTGGCTGCTTCCCACTAGCTATCTATTTTACATTTGATAGTGTATATGTGTCCATGCCACTCTCTCACTTTGTCACAGCTTACCCTTCCCCCTCCCCATATACTCAAGTCCATGCTCTAGTAGGTCTGTGTCTTTATTCCTGTCTTACCCCTAGGTTCTTCATGGCCTTTTCTTTTTTTAGATTCCATATATATGTGTTAGCATACGGTATTTGTCTTTCTCTTTCTGACTTACTTCACTCTAGGTGAAGACTCTAGGTCTATCCACCTCATTACAAATAGCTCAATTTCGTTTCTTTTTATGGCTGAGTAATATTCCATTGTATATATGTGCCACATCTTCTTTATCCATTCATCTGTCAATGGGCACTTAGGTTGCTTCCATCTCCTGGCTATTGTAACTAGAGCTGCAATGAACATTGTGGTACATGTCTCTTTTTGAATTATGGTTTTCTCAGGGTATATGCCCAGTAGTGGGATTGCTGGGTCATATGGTAGTTCTATTTGTAGTTTTTTAAGGAACCTCCATACTGTTCTCCATAGTGGCTGTACCAATTCACATTCCCACCAGCAGTGCAAGAGGGTTCCCTTTTCTCCACACCCTCTCCAGCATTTATTGTTTGCAGATTTTTTGATGATGGGTCAGAATAGGCAAAATATTTTAACAATACTTTTCTCTGCTTATAGATTGATGAGTGCTTCACATTTAACTTCCTGTATTTTAGTTTGTAGTTTTTTCCAAGTTTTCTGCAATTTGTTTGTGGTATTTTTCTATTTAGATTCAAAATGTTACTTTGGTGAGTTTTTGCAGAATTCAGGAATCTCCTTCTCAAGAGGTTATTACACATGAGAAGAGAAACTTGTTTTTGTGAGATGACAGCCCTGATTCTATATGAAGACAAGGTAACAAGTTACATGAACTCTCTAGTCCATCCATCCCAGAACTAGGACCAGTCACCACATATTTGATGACCTGTTGGTGAGAAGGATATCATTACTGGATTTTTATTTTTTTATTTTTTAATTAATTAATTAATTTATTTATTTTTGGCTGCATTGGGTCTTTGTTGCTGTGCACAGCCTTTCTCTAGTTGTGGCGAGCGGGGGCTACTCTTCGTTGCTGCGCGTGGGATTCTCACTGCAGTGGCCCCTCTTGTTGCGGAGCACAGGCTCTAGGTGCACGGGCTTCAATAGTTGTGGCTCATGGAATCAGTAGTTGTGGCTCGCGGGCTCTAGAGCGCAGGCTCAGTAGTTGTGGCTCACGGGCTTACTTGCTCCACGGCAGTTAGGATCTTCCTGGACCAGGGCTTGAACCGTGTCCCCTGCACTGGCAGGCGGATTCTTACCCACTGTGCCGCCAGGGATGTCCTCGGTACTGGATTTTTAAACTGCTTTCCCTGACAATTTTACCACAGGAAAACTGAACACCTCTGTGAACTTTTAATTGTTTAGTCTATGCAATGTCTGACCAGAAGTGCGGGGCGTGGCGGCTTTGTGGCCAGAAGCATCCAGGGTCTCTTCCCTTTGCATATTTAGCTACTCAGAAGCTCAGCGGAACGCTCCAGATTTGCGTTAAAAGGCAGACATTCCTCTCCAAAAAGCGATTCTTTAGAAATACATTTTGTTCATTAGTGACTTGAAAAGACTGAATTTTAGCATATTTTCTTTCATGAATGTATCCGTGAAACTTTATAGCCTGGTCATAACTCCACAGTGGAAAATCCTAAGCAACTCCCCATGAAGAGTTTTTCCCCATTCTGCTCAAGCTAGCCCAGCTCCGTCTGGTAATAAACTCTGGGAAATTTGTAAATGTGCACAGAACAAATTTAAATTTCAGTAACCCCGGCTACACACATGTCAAAAACAAATTATAAGCATGTAAGAGCATAATTAGCAAAGTTTAAAAACAACACACGTAAGATGCTTTATGCTTTCAAACAACGGCCATAGTTTATGATGTAGTCAAACGAATTTCACAATTTGTCGAAGACGTTTTCCACTTGCTGCTGCATGATTTCAGAAATTACATTCGTAATCCTAGTCCTATGCTCTTCCCACATGTTTAGCTGTGAGGAATGAATAGCAGTTTAACGTGCTTGTTCGCATAATATTCTTGTCCATAGAAATTGGGATTTAAACTTTAAAAGACTTAAATATATTGCGTGGTAATGTTTACAACTGAAATAGACTCTTAGGAGGCTTCTTCTTGGAATCATAGAGTTTTATATTTGTAGCCAGTATCTGGTCTCTTAACATGCTCCTGACGAAGAGATGATACGTTTCTGGCCTATGTTATATACGAGCACTACCAACGCAGATGTACATTTATTAAGAAACTTTGGCCATTAGATGAGTCTCTCTCCCTTCAACAAAGTAGGTTTCTGAGCTAAAGCACTGAGCATAGAACAGCTCCAGAGCACAAGTCCAGGGGGACCCACTGACAAACTATGAGGTGGATGGTATCCCCACAGCATCATTCCTGTCTCTTCTCTAGGTCTACCAGATGTCAGACGTAGCCCCAAAGGGCAGAAAGCTTATAGTTCAAAACTAGCACAGCCCAAGGCCAGAAGAGCAAACTATGGTGGTGAGGGGAATCGTATATATCTTAAGGGGTCTTGGTATATTAAAGAGTGATTGAAAGTTCCACCCTTCCTGACAGCATTATAAGCTCAGATCTAATTTGAAATAGAATTATCAGTAGACATGCACAGCATTAAATAACGCACATGGTCAGAAGGAGCAAAGACAAGAGGGAAAAAGAGAACTGAGCGCGTTACTCTAGTTGATTACGGTTTCGGGCAGTGTACACTTGGTTCTTCTAACAACAGCCTTATGGCAACTTTATATAAATAAAGGTTTTGTGGCTTAAGTACAATGGAAGTAGCAAAGTTATCAAGTAACGTAAAGAAAGAAAATGTGAAGGAGGGAAGGGAGGGAGGAAGGGGACAACAAATGGAGTAAAACAAACTCTATCCCTATGCCAGCAAGCCGCTAGGTTTATCTGGCATTAATGTGAGCCCAGGTTGTATGAAGGAGTTAAGTCCTGTCTTTTCCTTATTCTTTTCAATTCCAGAAACTGAAAAAAATTTGAACTTCCCAAAATGATGCAAATGATGCTTCCTGCTAATGGGAATATGCTCATTTGTTTAATTTTCCTTTGTTGAAATACTCTTAAGACATTTATTTCAATATACAATTAATAGCAGACAGCAAGGGAAGAAACAGTAACTCTCACTTTATTTTTGCATTAGATTTTGCCATGGGGCCTGACGTTTGAGGTTAAAAGAGCAATAAAACACAAGGACTATCATTCGTTCCTGCTGAAAACAAGGCTAATCGGGGATCAAAGTCTGGAAAATGAACAAGACTGCGTGATTAATTCATACATTAGCCTCAGTATCTTCTAGAGGGCATTAAAGTGCCCAGCACCTTCACAGTATCTCCCTTTTTTTATATCTAAATCCATGCAGGTAGATTTTTCTTAAGAAAATTTAGTTCCCCAAGAAACAGATGGAGATGGTGTAATTCCCTCCATCTGCACTTTCCCCAGGTTGTTAATGACAAATGCATTATATTTATTTATTACAAATAGATTAAAGGTGTTGGTATGGTTCAATTCACAGCAATCTTATACTTTTAACATGTACTGGGCACTGGGCTTCTTCCCAGTACTGACAATGCACACGACTGCTTTCAGGGAGGCTACGTCCCTCAAGAACACTTTTCTTTATGTTTATGACTTTAAAGAGTGAACGCACCATCTGCTCTTTGCTCATGGTTGTTTAAATTGTTTGGAACCTGAGGTCATGATGAGAATAACTATGGCGTACTTCCATACAGTTAATTCCATCTGTAAATAATTAGCTCTGCAGCTCTTTCTTTTAGCCTTGCAATGGATAACAATGAACCCAAAATGACCTGTAGAAGCAACACATTTCCCAGGACAGACCTCTCCAAGTGGTCTGCTGTAGCAACAGAAAAGCAGTTTTTCTTTTATACCTCAGTGTCATAAATACACATACACCACACAAATAAAATTCTTTATGATTAATTTATAGCACATAACGTTAGATAAATACTTGCATTTAGAGACTCTATTTAATCTTTCTTCTGAAACAGTTTAAGACAGGGGACAGACACAGGTCAAAAGGTACATCATGCAGACATGATAATAATTAGTCTACGCCTGCACATTCATTCCATAAACAATAAAACTATTTAAAATCTAGTTTCATAGGAGCTATGCAGGCTGTAACATTCTCCTTAATAGCTAAACAATGGAAATGGGCAATAACAGAAACAGAGAAATATGCAGAATATCAAAAACTAAATGCACTGTCATTGGTTTTAACCTAAGGTCTATGAATATCCTGAAATTATATGGCACAATGTGGGATTTCCATGTATTTGTACATTTTCTGAGAAAGGATCCATCTGTTCGTTTTATCAGCTTGCCAAAGGTCTAGGATCTCTAAGAGCGTATAAATTATTTCATCACCATGTATTTTAATAAAATATTGTATTTAATTATTCAATTCTTTTACAGTTTGTTTAAAATGAAACACTGTTTAAATACACCAGGTACATGGAGACTAGATTCAGAAAACATCTGTCTTTTTTAAAAAGGATGGTAAACTGCAGGGGAACACAGGGAATTTAATAAGGAGAGAGTTGTAAGTGTTCAAACTGTTAGAAAAATAGACTAAATGAAGCCAAAGCTGAACGTTTGTTCTGCTTGAGAAATGGGCATCGACTTCATAACTACGGTGCAGTAGCGTTTGATTCATATATATATATACATATATATATATATATATATTTATTTGATTATATCATGCTGCTTTTGAAGCATTCCTGCACAGGTATTAGGTTGACAACTCTATTTGGCATCATCGTATATACAAATTACTGCACAAGTTAAGAGCTTGAAATGGAGTGGCTTATCTCCCCTTGTTTCCAACACTTTGTTTTTGTGGATGTTAAGCTTACTTCAGGCCCATCAGTGAAATGAGTGTGTTGCCATGTTCATATTCCTGATATTTTCACATTTGACAAGTTCTCTTTGTATTAACAGGGAGAAAACTATACCATATCTCTGGACTCAGAGGGAAGATGTTTCTTATATAACCATAACTATATTTTAAGAGAAACAGATTTAAGCATTTGTAGGCAACAAACTTACCTGAGGGCTTAATGGGGGAACAGGATGAGGGTGGGGTATTGTATAACTGTTATGGCTTCACGCTTCCTGACAAATATAAAAACAAATACCTGGCCTGTATTCAAGGTAACTGTATCAGACGTTTCAGTGAGAAAAACTGTTAACAGAGAACAGTTTCGGTATCCACCTTAAGAAACACATTCTTGCCTAGCTCTGAGCCCCTCCTGTTTGCCGGCTCAGACACGGGGAGGCCTTGCTTCTTCGTTGAAACACCTAAGACATTTTAGTGTAATTATAGGACTCTTTTCTCTCCTTTAATATTGTCTGTCCCAGTAAATCTTATTTAAGGAAGTAATTTGAGTGCTTTAACCCAAATGGCTTTTCTATATAGTCTAATACAGAAGTGACTTGGAACTTGCTCACAATGACCTAAGAAGAAACAGTTTGAGGATAGGATGAACCCCAAATTTAAAAGAGAATGTTTTCACACAGAGATTTAAGTAGACATCTGTATCACAAAATAATATGGACCTTAACTTTATTCTATTCTAATTCTTGTTCACAATGTTATTTCATACCATGTGTGACTTTGGGCAACCGAAAGTTACACTGCGTAGAATTGCGTAGAGCCTAGTGGTTACTTTAAATTTCTTGAGTTTGAGGGTTTTCCAGAACATGTTTCATGTACAATGCCCCACAGGCCTGGGCTGGGCAGTGGAATATAAAATGAAAAAAATAGGTCACAAGCAGAAAGGATATCGCTCTGTCTTTTTTTTTTTTTTTTCGCTCTGTCTTATATATTAGTCTTCCCTGTAAGCTTCCCCTCGATTAAAGAGTTTCACAACTGTAATTTTCTTTTAAACATTGCTTTGTTCCAATTCTTTATAGAGATGAGGGCTAAAGAGGCCACATAATATGCCCAAACTCATATTACTAGGTAATGGAGAACTTTTTCCCCATTCCAAATCAGTTACCATTGAGTTCAATGTCCTAATTTATCTTTTTGGCACTAAAAAGTTTTGTTAAGTTCAAATTTATTCACTACTTAACTAAAATATTGGATAAGGAATTAACATCTTGTAATTCTAGTAACCTGTATCTATTACTGTACTCATCAAGTACAAACTCTTTTTTTTAATGTTTGTCAAAAATTGTTTTATAGATTTTATAACTTTATTAATTGGTTACTGGAAAGTTAAAATAAAATTAAGTAAATTAACCAAGCAACATAGTGAAACAGGAGGGAAGGGAGCAGGGCACAACCTTTAAAAGAATGACACAGCCCAAGGACACGACATAAACTGATTAGAACCAAATGGGTCCAAGATGGCAGACGAGTCTGACTTCCACTAGACCCTGAGCCTCAGTATATGCTCATTTAAACACATCAGCAAACCAAATGACATACCCACCGGCGCCATGACAGTTCCGAGGCCAAGCACAAAGGTCAAAACGCAGGTGGCAGCCCAATTCCTGGAAATCACCACTCCTTCCCCAAAATAGCTGGAATACTCTTCCCACTCATTAGCCTATGAAATTACCCAGCCCTATAAAAGCTGACAACCCCATACCCTGCGGCGGCTCTCGCCTTCTGAGATGGCCCACACTCTGTCTGTGGGGTGTGTTTCTCTCTAAATAAATCCACTTCTTACCCATCACTTTGTCTCTCACGGGATTCTTTCTGTGACAGGCATCAAGAACCTGAGCTTCATTAACTCCTGAGACCAGGTGTGTGATCTCAGTTAAAAGAACGTGGGTTCGAGTCCCAGCCTGAGTTACACAGTTTCAATGACGCATGGGTCACTTTCATGCATGGGTTAACATCAACTTACTAGTTATTACATGATCAATTTCAGCACAATCGAATGGCTCCAACACTCAGCACAATGACAAAGACTCTCTCCCTGAGCAAACTTTAGTCAGGGTCCTCTTAACCCTGAAGGGTTAATCCTCAACTAGGCCTCAACTTTTGGACTTCCAGGTCTGTCTTTGCATGACCTAATTTTAGCAAAAATTCTGCTAAATTAGTATAGTCAGAATCTCCTACTCTAGATGATATCTGGTCACATTTCGCACCCCTCACTATCTCTCAGGTGACGCCTGGTCACCCTTGACCTGCCTTCAGCAAGAATCCTATCAAATCGATTTAATCAGAATGTATACCCTTGATGTTTCTCCTTGGCTATAAATCCCCACCTGTGCTTGTTGTACTGGAACTGAGCATGAGTCTATGCTGTCTTCATTCCCCTACGGCAACAGTTCCTGCATAAAAAAATCTGGTTTTGCCCCTTTACTGCCAAGCTCTGGGTTTCTTTAACATGCATCGTTACCAGACGAGGTTTTATGTTGTTATTTTTTTTTTTTTTTTTTTTTTTACCTCTTACGTATGTAGGATTAATGAATAAAGATATTATTTTTGTGGTTTGCTTTTGAAAGTTTCATATATGTGGTACCAGGACATATGTATCATCAGAACTTCTTACAGAACTTGTCATTTTCCTGCGGAGAATTTACGACATTTTGTAAATATACTTACTTAAGTACTTATTTGATGAACGTGACCAGAGTAAAGATTTCTGAAAGCAGTGACCATATTTATTTCGCTCATCAATTATTACATATCGAAGGTATTCTGACTAAAGGCACTGCTGAGAAGGAAAGCGTCTTCAGAATAGAATGAGACATGGATCACTTGAACTCACACTCAGAAAAGCTTCATAGTAATATTTGGGGAAAAAATATTTTTTAAGATCGTGGCATTTTTCCTTCAAAGCATTCATTTATCACCCATCCTGTGCACTGACATTTTATTAAGTCATACGGAGGCCAAACTAAAAGACACGTTTTTCTGCTTTCAAGTAGACAGAACTTTCCAAGAACATTTGGAAATTCTTCTTAGAAACCAACATATTTGGCAGACTTCACTTCAAAAGTAATGTCCTTGGGTACTACAGGCTCAAGGATATACTGTGCAACATGGGGAATATAGCCAATATTTTGTAATAACTAAATGGCAAGTAATCTTTAAAAATTTTATAAAAATTTAAAAAATAATAAAAATAAATAAAATTTTAAAAATCTCTACCAGAAGCAATAACTCACTGTGTAACCTTAGGCAAATTACTTAATTATATTGCCATTAATCACTCGTGTTTTCCCACCTACAAAATGTTAATAAAAAGAGTAAGTGTATCATTACAGAATGCAGCTACTATATGTGTTGTGTGGACCCCAAATGTGTATCTATATTCTACCTCATGTTGAGTTTAAAATATCTGATGAAAAAATTAATAAATCTGAATATTTCCAGTGTTGCCATGCATATAAAAAAAGGTAAAATCTCGTTATTATCTACTGAATCTGTTGTAATCCAGGTCTTGTCATAAGGCAGCCTGCAGTACGTGCTTAAAAAGTGACTCATAATAAATTACAAATCTTAATCAGTAACTTCAAAAGGATTCCTACACAGTTGCTCACTTCATTAACTGCCTTTACTTTCCAAGATTTTCGTAACTAAACATCAATGTTACTTTTATGGATGTCTGCCTGTACATGACAGAAAGCCTTCCACATACAATGATGATCCATCTGCCCTAAAGCAGGAACTCGATTCAAGATAATGGCCTACGTAGACGTGAAACTGGACATGTATGCAGAATGCCAAGACATCACAGATGCTTATAATTACATTTATGTGTTTTCCTTATAATAAACTTTTGAAATGAAAATGCACATGTGATTTGTCCATATGCTTAATGAAGGGGAAAATTCAATCTAATTACATTCCCGATGAATATTTACTCCTAATGCAGTATTCTTTTATTTTTGCAATATTTTACTTTAAAGGCTAGCTTTAATAATAAGCAAAACATATTAAACCAGGAAAAAGCAGTTTTCTCGAAAACCAAGAAAATGATTTTTTCTTCCATTATACATTAAAATTATTCAAACAAAAAAATATTTTAAACCTAAGGTTTACTTATGTAAAACTATACAAATATATTCATGAACTTCTACATATTCTCTTATAGAGATCACTTAGAAATAATAATCTTTCAGACTTGCCTGGTGGTGCAGCAGTTAAGAATCCGCCTGCCAATGCAGGGGACACAGGTTCGAGCCCTGGTCCAGGAAAATCCCACATGCTGCGGAGCAACTACTGAGCCTGTGCTCTAGAGCCCATGAGCCACAACTACTGAGCCAGCACGCCACAACTACTGAGCCCACGTGCCCAGAGGCCGTGCTCCGCAACAAGAGAAGCCACCGCAATGAGAAGCCCGCGCACTGCAATGAAATGTAGCACCCACTCGCAGCAACTAGAGAAAGCCTGCGTACTGCAACGAAGACCCAACGTGGCCTAAAATAAATAAATTTTTAAAAAAATTCTAAAAAAGAAATAATCTTTCATGTTAAAATTAAATGATATATACTTTCAATATTTTTAAAATAGCAAGCTATAATAGAAGTATATTCACCTATTTGATTTTGGTCTTCTTATTCTTTATCACTTAAGTTATTATAAAGGGTGATAAATACTTTGTTTTCATAGAATCTAATTATAAATTATATTTTGTTAGATTGCTATTCATGTGAGGAATTTAATAATCTTGTCAAACTTTTATTTTCCATCTAAATTAAAGTCATTTCTTCTACCTACTCATTAGTCTTCAAATCCTCTAACTACCAAAAAAAACATGTGTTTGGATAAAAAGACATTATACGCATCTGGGATACAGGTAAACATATTTCTCTATAAAATTTAAATCTGATCAGGAATTTATTTTTAACCCCACATGAAGACAAATCACACATGCACAGCTGGCTTGCGTATCAATTGTGAGTCATTTTCCTCTCTGCCATATGCTATCTTTTTGAGGCAATATTGATGTGATAATAGAGGGGAAAGTAACAATGGATCGAATCCAGTTATAATAGACAACTGCTGCTCCCAATTGCTTTCAGAGTATCGTTTTTCTTTTCTCACTTTTAATTTTGAGGAGAAAACAAAAGGGAAGGGGTTGGGTGGGAAAAAATTATATTTGAGGGTAAAACTCTTTACGAAGAAACAAAACACAAACTTTATGAAAGGTAAGGGGTTCTCTGATACCTTGCACTTATTGGAGGATGGCAGCCCAGTCAACTTTTGTGTGCAGGAGGGTGCTTAGTATGAATATATTAAATCAAAATGGCAGTGGTTTGGGCTACGAACTGGCTGTGCTCCACCAAATTATTTTACTTTGAAGTCCTCTCAATATGATGGTATTAGCAGGTGGGGCCTTTGGAAGATAATTAGGTTTAGACAAGATCACGAGGGTGCAGCCTCCATGATGGGAGTGGTGCACTTAAAAGAAAAGGAAAAGATACCAGAGCTTCTTCTGTCCACCATATGAGGACACAGCAAGAAGGCAGACATCTGCAAGCCAAGAAGAGGGCCCTCACCCAGAACCAAATCCCCTGGCACCTTTGATCTTGGACTTCCCAACCTCCAGAACTGTAAATATTAAAGTCTGTTGTTCAAGTCACGCAGACTATGGTATTTTGTTGTCTGAGCTAAGACAGTTTGCTATTTCTGTTTCAAGCCTACCAGAAACAGGAAGTCGCTATTGGCAGCTAAATACTTACTTGTGGCACTTGCTAGGAATCTGATAAAGGGGAATTTTGAAATCATAGTTGTTATTCTTATTGCCCTTTCTAGGACTGTCCCATTACCACAGTTTCTCCCCAGGTTTGTTTCCCAAATGGCTGAGCAGCAACTTTTGGTATCTCAGCATCTTCTTAATCAGGCAGCCCCTAGCTCAATGGATTAAAAACAAAAACAAAAGCAAAAAAAAAAAAAAAAATCCTTTTTTATACACAGGAATAAGAATAAAAATAACTGCCATTAGCACTCACTATGAGTCAGATCTGATACTAACTCATTGTACCCTAACTCATTTAATGCTTAAAAACCACCTTTTGAATTAGGTAATATTATTGTCCCCATTTTACAAATAAGGAATAGAAGCATAAAAAGGACACACAACTAGGAAGTGTTCAGTCCAGGACTGTAATCTGAACAATCAAGGTTCCTCGCTTTTTAACTGACTCACATTTAGTTTCTAAAGTATATAAAGGATAAAAATTTCAAGTTTAAAAATACAAAAATTTAAGTATTTAAAGAATAAAAATACTTGTTTATTGCTATTAGAACCAGCTGTATACATTTATAAATAACTCTTAGCACGGAACTTTCTAATCTCATCTTTCATTAGATTTTAGAAAGTATTTTTAAAAGTAGAGAAATTAGAAAATAAAGGATAAAAAATAAAAATAAAATCGACTATACTTCCCTCCTCTGATTACCATTCCAGCTTATTTTCTTACAGTTATTTTTCTAATAATGGAATTATATTTTTCAAAATTTGGGCCAAATGTTATTTACTTAAAACATGCAGGTGACATGATTTTTCTAGTTTCATATGAAAAGCTTCCTATGAATAAGCCCTGGCCTCCTTTCTTTCATTAAAAGCAATTTAAGGTAGATAATCTCATGCTGTAATTATTCAGTACATGACTTTTTGATGTATTAAATTCTAAGCTGGAGATATAAGAATAAACTCATATTAATGAACTAGTAACTTTCCTTTTGGTAGTTTGTGTATGGGCAGGAGAGTTAGTGCCTAATCTACTTATCCTAGTTTTGTATTTCATTTAGGTCTATACTGTGAAGTTGCCAGATAAATTACAGGATGCCCAATTAAATTTGAATTACAGATAAACAACAAATAGTTTTTTAGTATAACCATGTCCAAGGTAATATATATTTTTATTTGCAAAATCTGGCAACCCTATGTGTACTCTACTGTTTAACACTGCACCTGTGAAGTGTCTTTGTGCCTGTCTGATTTGGATGCCAGGATTTTTATTCTGAAAGGTTCTATGATGCAATAATATTAGCATTTTGAAAAATGGCCAAAGTGCCTAGGAACTGAGCTTCAAATTAAGATCTGATCAAAAATCAGTGTAATATTGTTTGATATAAAGTTGGAAATGAAAATGCAGAGTAAGATAAAATTATGAAAATCATGGAGTTTGATAATTATTCTGAGTCCAGCAGCCAGTATAATAAATAAATAAAATATATGGGCACAGAGCATGAAAGCATGTGAAGTACAAGGAGTAAAGTTACAGCGAATCCATGGGAAGCCCCTCCACCTCCAGCCCTCCTGACACACGCACGTGCGCGCGCGCACACACACACACACACACACACACACGCTGACTGGATTTAGTTTCCTTTTGTCCATCCTTCTCCAGCTCTGGCCACTGCCTGTGGAAACTGCTACTGCTAAGGCTTTCTTAATTAAGATGTGTTAAAGACCATCAACACATCAACATTTAATTGAAGTTTTCTCCCAGAAACAATGATAAAAATCACTGGGGAAAAAAAAATACCATTTTACGCTGAATGCACTATTTGTAACAGATTTTTCTATGGGCAAGGCTTTCCAGAAACTTGTGAATAGAGAAAGATGACCCAGTGATTGAGGGTAGGATCAGATTGTTCAGTTAGACCATATTTAATAGTATTTTCACACTTATTAATTGAGGCATAGAAATTTTAGACAATCATGCTTAGGGATATTACGTATAACCTATTTTCTACTTAAAATAGCTTCCAGAGATGTCAAATTTAGGAACAATGCATTTTTTTCAATTTTGTTCTTTTTTCTTAAACAAAGGAGGCCCCATGTCATAGCTATTAAACAAATGCTAATTCACTTTTTCCCCAAATGCCTTGGCGTCTGTTAACTCCCTGAACCTGGCATATATGTTGTTCCCTCCTCAAAGAGGTTTTTTTTTTTTTTTTTAACATCTTTATTGGAGTATAATTGCTTTACAATGGTGTGTTAGTTTCTGCTTTATAACAAAGTGAATCATGCCTCCTCGAAGAGTTTTGATATAAAGTTAAAAATGTTTTCTAGACTGAAACTATTTTATTTATAGCTCGAAAGAAGTTGATCCTCTTTGACAGTCATTTGTGGCTTATTCAATTTTTCTTTTTTTTAATCACCAGCAAATGGTATAGTGTCTTTCATAGTGAGCCACCAACACATGTCCCTAAGATGATGGGTGAGTGAATGAATGAATGAGCTAAAAGCACTTCATGCTGCTCATCTAGGTTTTACTGTCCTGTGCATATGTTGGAAATTTCCTTTGGCTAAGCCACAAAATTAGTGGGCTATTTTCAGGGGACAATAGGAGAGTATTATAGGAAAAAATAATGGAATGATAAGTGAGAAGACATACAATGATGCAAAGGTTCTTTTCTGTTCTGGATGAAGAGTCTCAGGTAGACCTGTTCTCTCTGCAAACAAAAAATGCCTCCTCATATTAGATGTAAGAGTATAAACTGAGGGGCTTCCCTGGTGGCGCAGTGGTTGAGAGTCAGCCTGCCGATGCAGGGGACATGGGTTCGTGCCCCCGTCCGGGAGGACCCCACATGCCGCGGAGCGGCTGGGCCCGTGAGCCATGGCCGCTGAGCCTGCGCGTCCGGAGCCTGTGCTCCGCAACGGGAGAGGCCGCAACAGTGAGAGGCCCGCGTACCGCAAAAAAAAAAAAAGTATAAACTGAAAGCAAGGGTCAACTGGAAACCCTCAGCAATGAATACATATAATTGAAGAACTGCATGTGGTTTCCAATTCTATCTTTACTCTCATAGGGATGCTTCATGTTGAACCAATGCATGTAACTACTGATGAAAAGGAATAATAGCCTTGTCATGAAGGTTATGGTTGTTTTATCTAAAATTACATTAAACCAGAAAATTCAATTGCCAAGTGCTGGGTCTGCCTTATACACAGGTATCTAGGCTGATCCACTGTCAGTCAAATGGGTTTTTGGATAATTCACCCCCCCGCCCAGGATGAATCCGTACTGTTTTACCCAACTTCGCATGAAACATACTTTGCCAAGACTGGGCTTGAATTCTGGACCACACAAGTCTGTGAATATCCCAGCTAGTCAAGAGTTAACCCTGAGAAGCCTGCACCATTACTACTTGCAAAAGCCACAAAGTCAGATGCTCAGTCAAATCCAGGATGCTACTTTTATTTCCACAAAAAGGAACTGATTATCTAACTGGGCAAGAGTACAACAACAGTTCTTTAACACTCTGTTCTTGGTATTTAAAAAGGCTGGGTTATCGAGCTGAGTGATTTCAATGAATATGAATTGCAGCAAATCAAAATGGAGCTCATTCTTACTTTTCATTTTTATCGTATTGCCAATTCCATTTTTGTTCTCATTTAGGCTTCCCTTTGTTTATTAAGGAATATTGACAAGTAATCTATCAATGCCCTACTTATGCTACAAATTGAAAATAAAATTTCCCAGAGATGGATTTAAGTCACAGTCTTGATATGGTATGTTTGAACATCCTAAGTTCTAGCTCTTTTTTTTTTCCTAACATCTTTTAAAAGCTTTTCAGCTCCCATAAAAGTATATATGTCTTATGGGTGATTTGATAACACAAATCAGGTGCCCTAGAGTTGGTGGATTTTTGTTTTGTGATTATGAAGTGGAGGTATAGCCTCCACTTCAGACTTATTTCACCCCTTCATGTCTATCCAACAAGGAGATGTACTATTTTCACACTAGCAAATACCACCCCAAGGAAAGAAAGACAGGTAGTAGTTATGTCCAGATACTGGGACTTGAGTAACTATAAAAATTGATTTTTCTTCTTTACAGTTAAATTGATTATCTACTTGATAATACTTAGAAGAGTCATTAGCATCACAGCGGCAAAGCTATTCTTTGTCTTAATTTCTGCCACACTGCTTTGGCATTATAGACTGTGATGTTGAAAAATCATGAAAGGATGCACAGAGTTGTAAATAACAAACGTTCAAAGCAGTTCACAGCTTCACAGAAACATGAAGACAATTTTTCCCTCCAAGGAATGAAGAGGTGTCTAGAGACAGACAGTACTGCCTGGATGTTAATTTCCTTTACAGCCTCTTTCTCTTCAAGGACTATCTACATCATCAGGTATAGAAACCGATTCCCCTTTCTGACTGACAATCTTCTGTTAGATTCCCGCCTCTGCTTGGTCCTCTCGGGTACATGTCCCCAACTTGTGCATTGGGAACTGTCTCCAAGGGAACACAGGTGAGCTAGAACTGAATTAGGACCTGACCTAGTTTTGACTTTGCTTATGCATGGCGACTTCTCTTACACCCTTAAAACCGATCTTCTCCTCTTTACCCATCCATCCCTCTCTGCCTCAGTTCCACAGACTTCTCCTTTCTTGGCTCTTTCAATTCCAGTTTGTATGTTCAACATAACCTCAGGCTGACAATCGCAACACATGTAGTTAGGAAAGAATCTGTTTTCTCTATCCTGCTCTTAAGAATCATTCCTCCATAGATATTATCTTTAAAGTATATTATCAAATTCTTCACACAAAATTACAAGTAATATGTATTTAATTAAAAATTGAAAGATCTGGAACTCTGACAATATAGTCACAAAAAAATAAACTATTTTTACTTCCATTTTCGCAGTCACACAGAAAACAATATAAGGAATAAGGGACCTAAGTCAACAAGCCTGTGCTCTGACAAAATACTTCCTTTTCATTTGGGAATCAAATAGGCATGCAAAAAAGCACATTACTGGCATACGCTCACATAAATCCCTCGACTGCAAGACTATAAATATATTAATTAAATATGTTTGATTATTTAATTATGCTCTGCCTCCTTAAAAAATATGTGAGGCAATTATATGAAAATATAATGGTAATACTTAAATGTAATATTGTATCTTATATTGAAATGCGAAAATATTAAAATATAGCCGCATGCGTGTTCTGAGATACTATTTGTACATTTAATGTATTGTCCATGTGGCACTTTCTCTGTACCTCTGAGGCTTGACATCACTGTAAGTTTCTGTAACTTGAGAATGCATTTTTTACTAATTATCTGAGTGATCATTACTTCACGTCGAGCAACACCAGGATTCTGTCTCTTCCTTTTTCTTATCCTTCCTGTTAATGCCCGTGGGGAGAGCATGTCAATGTATGATAAACCCACACCTTCCCCTTACTGGGGCTGTTTTATGACTTGCTAGATTATCAACATTTTGTTGACTTGGCAAAGACACCTTATTCATCACTCACTGGTATTCATTATTATTTGGCTTTTCAACTACTGATTTGGAGGAAGACTTCTAATTCTTTTTCTCCTTAGTTACTTTCCCATTCATTTCTCAAAGTAGAGAATTTACAGTTCATAATATTGTTTTGCTAATTTGCTTTTCATTTCTTCATTTCATTGTCTACATGACTTATGCCAAATTCTTGTAAATTCGAACACCATAGCCCTATGAGATTAACAGATACAAACTGCTATACGTAAAATAGATAAGCAACAAGGACTTACTGTATAGCACAGGGAACTATATTCAGTGTCTTGTGATAACCTATGATGAAAACTAATCTGAAAAAACATATCTATATTTAACGGAATCACTTTGCTGTACAACTGAAATTAACACAGTATTGTAAATCAAGTATACTTCAATTAAAAAAAAAGCCAAACACTACAGCCCTAGTCAAAATGAGAGGCATGTTTGTATTCAGCCTTTAAATCCTTCAATTAAAACCGAATGATTTCTACTGAACGAAGCACAATAAAACCTCCCGCTACCTTACCAGCCCTCGTTATAAAAATACACATAAAAAAGGTAATGTTTGGTTAAGGTTAATTATGTTTTCAGGATAATTAATCTGAAAGGCATTGCTGGTAATCTTACCTCTCGTTCCAGACTATCTCCTGTGTTGCGTGCAGGGAACAAGGGCCGTGAAGCGAAGCCACTCTGCCTCAGTGATGCTGCACTAGGGTGTGACAGGCCTCAGTCACTAACTCTCTCAGGACTGAATGTTTCCTTTGGTAAACTTTCTCATGCTAAATTGCATTACAAACTGATAGGATCTTTAAAAACAGTTTCTCACTTTGATGTTTATACCTGAATAAAACATTTTTAAGTTGTATTATGAGCCTGGTACCCTATTTTAAATCTGCATACAACTGTCCCTGGATACTCTGATTTTCCCACATACTGACTATGGAAAAATTTTCACACTTATCTACTCAAGTTGGTAAACAGGAGCATATGGACAAAGTTAGAGTACTGGCAAGTGTTCTAGGGTTATCATTCCTGGTGTTCTCCCCTGCCAGTGTGAGTGAGTGAGTGAGTGAGTGAGTGAGTGAGTGTGTGTGTGTGTGTGTGTGTGTGTGTGTGTGCGTGCGCGTGCGTGCATACTGCCATAGAAAACCTAATTGCTTGATCTTCTCTCATAACAACAGAATCCTAAGTGGAACAGTAGAGGTAACATTTATTTTTTAATACAACTTTCTCAACAGAAGTGCTGTGTTTCAGAAGAATGTCTTAAATGTGCCTCTTATTCTTACTGGGGGGTGGTATGTGGTAACATGGCTGCAGCACTCGGTAATTAGATTAGATATAAACGTTTAAGTAAAACTTTATATCTACCACTTCTGCCAAGGCTGCAGTACTATGCACTATGCAAGTGAATTCTTCAGCGTTCTTAGCCATAAAGATGATCATTTTTGGTCAGTAAACCAGAAAATATAATGGCCTGACCTGGTTTAGCTACAGCCCTGCTGAGCGGTATGAATATGCTGTCTAACCTCTTACGATACATTCCGTGAAGCAGCATTGTCATGACTACTGTTAATAGTTCCACGGCCCTAACATAGGATTGATGAGGATGTATCTCAATGACCTTGTATTTAAATCCTGCACCCGCCTTCTTTTTTTAATAAGCAGGGACCGAGTAGGACCTCTGAGATTTGAGGCACACGAATCTTCTGCTGACCTCCGTTCCCACATCTGCTGCAGATAACAGGGAGCTTCGCAGTTCTACCAGCTCAGAGCACCATGGCCTCTCCCGAGGCCTCCACCTTCCAAGCAACAATGAAGTGGGAACCCCAGAACCCTGTCTCCTCTTGGTTAGGCCCCCAGCTCTCCTTCCTGTCACATCACCCACAGCCGTGCCACCACAAACTGCCTTAGAGCAGGGGACTAAGCTCACCCTGCCCTCTGCTCCTCACCTGGTGTGTCGCCAAAGCAGGTCCTGGCCGTCTGGTTCACTCCACTTCCCTCTAGTGAACCCCATCCATCACTACTCTCCAACTCCGAAACTCTTCCCATGGGCCCTCCGGACCTCATGGTCAATTATTAGCAAAACACCCTGTACCCTCACCTCTGACCATTCTCCCCCCTCACTGCTCGTCCCTGGAGACACTACGTCCCCTGCAGTCCTCGTAAGCTGTAATGTGAGTTCCCTTTGGCCCTACCTACTTTGTATCACTAGCTTCTAATTGAGCTGACATGTTTTTAAAAAGACTGTAAAATTGTATTTTGGGCACTTTCCCACCCACGTTTTCCTTATCCCCATAATTCCCATTCTAAACTTTCACATTCCAGATGTCTAGAGTTTCATTTTCTTCATCATCCTCACCAAGGTACACCACCAGGCTTATCTTCCTTAACCCAGATTTGATATTTTTCAATCACCCCTCTCCTTCACAATAAATACCCTGAATTACAGGAAGAAATTTTTCGATACAGCACTCTTCCTCTCCTTTGAACACTTGGAAAAATTTAAGAAGCAAGGAGGTTCACTCTGTCAGCCAACCAGGACCCATTTCAAGGACTCTTCCTTCCACAAGCAGTGCTTATTTCTCTATGCTATCATTAGTGAGCCTTAAGGTACTGTACTCTTAGAATATGGATGACTTATCTGATCTATACTACATATTAAGATGAGATGAAATGTTGGAGTTTGAATTGATGATTGGATTAGTTATGATTCTAATCTATAAACTCCTATAAACCCCTCTCTTTACACAATTAAAAGGGAGATTGCTTTCAGCAAAAATGTTCCCAGAGCTTCACTCCTTTACTACAAATGTCCTCTGTATTAATTTCCGATGATTGCTGTAACAAATTACCATAAACTTAGTGGCTTAAAATAACATATATTTATTTTCTTATAACTCTGGAGGCCAGAAATCTGAAATTAGTTTCACTGGCCAAGATCAAAGTGTTGGCAGGGCCATGCTCCCTGCAGAGACTAAAGGATAATGCGTTTTTTGCCTCTTCCAGCTTCTGGTGGCTCCTAGCATTCCCTGGCTTGTGGCCATACCACTCTGATCTCTGCCTCCAAGGTCACATTGCCTGTTTCTCTGTGTGTTTGTAAAAGCTCCTTCTATCTTCCTCTTATAAGGACACAGTGATGGAATTTAGGGTCCACCTGGATAATTAAGGATAACCTTCCCATCTCAAGATCCTTAATTTAATAATACCCGCAAAGTCTCTTTTACTGCCATATAAGGTAAGGATCACAGATCCCAGGTAGCAGGATGTGCATATCTTTCGGGAAGCCATCATTCAGACTCATATACCCCACAATCTTTCACACAAATGCCAAGAACTATGTGTAAATGCTATAACTTAAGTGAAAAGAACAATTAACTTATTAAGTCATCAACAACTTTTGTCACCGTTTAATTTATTTCAAATTTTGGATTTCTAAGTCTTTATGAATCATCTTACCCACTCTTCATTTTGCCTATATATAATTGAAATTATAATTCATAAATGAGTAAAGAGGAAATGTATAAACTCTGGAACTTTCAAATATACATCTGTTGGTTTCTATTTTGCATGTATGGCTTCTTTTTCATAAGCACCAGAGTATAATTCTAAAAGTTTAATGAAAATGGACAAATACTATTACTCTATTTCAACTCTACAGTCCTGTATGAAAAAATAACTTGCACAGTATTTTCAATTCCATTATTACGGTTTTTGCCAGAAGGATGAGGTGTCAGATTTTTATTGTCTGATATGTATTGGGAATTAGAATTGCATGCACCACCACCCTGACCTTTATCCATACTCTGCATTTTGATTGGCTAACCTTTCTACTTCTTCCTATTTGTAGCTTTACTAAACTAAGAGGAACAGGTGAAATGTCCAACCAGTAAACACACAGAACAGCAGAAGGTCAAGCGGAAAGGAACAACCAAATTGCACATCGGGTGTGTGACATGCCAACGCCAGGACCTCACGCTCAACCAAAAATTTAAATTACAATATAAAACAGCATAACTGAATCCACTCTCTAAAAATGAATAAAAGAAAGGTGGCAAGTTTAACCCACTCTACATAACGTTGCAATTCCCTGGCCTTCCATGAAAACATCCTTGAAAGATGACTTGAGGTCACGAAGTCAGTTTTCATTATCACTAAAGTGATGCATACATTTGTATCTTAAGCCCTGTGTAAGGAAAACTGTTTCAGATCTGTCTTCTTTCTTGGGTGATACAAAATCACAGATTCATTATGACTTTCTCCAGCTCTTTCCTAACAGACCTTGTGCAGACGTACTCTTGGCAAAACTACAGTTCATGACTAGTAAAGACTAACCATTTTACTCCAAAGACCTGTATCACCATCAAACTTTTCTTCACACTTTTTTTCGAACCCAGGATTTCACTTGCAAGCAAACATCCACCTAGACTAACCCAGATCCGTTGCTTTAAGTTACATTAGTATTCTTAGTATATTTGTAATTAGAACAAGAGTGCCAAAAATTACCACCTAAATTTAGAATACACTATCTTTTGGAAACTGGACACTAATGACATATTTAAAAATAAATCTAAATTCCCCCTGGATTTTGAAATACAGCAATTAAGGTTATCCTCTTACATGTATATTTAAACAAATAAAAAAATCTTATATCCAGCAAATTTGTAAATAAATGTTGTTTCAAATGCAATTTTAAAAGATTGCATTACACAAGCCAATAAGAAAATAGTAAAGATTTTTCACAATTTCTTCTACACCTTGATTCAGTATGCCTGAAAACTTTGTTCGTGGGAAGGTAGTTAAGTGTAAACTAATTATATACTTAAATTTTCCAAAGCCTTCCAGAAACATACATCTTTGAAGAGCATTCCTACTGTCTTTAAAAATAGGTACATAGTAAAAATATTAAAGCATAAACATATTTTTGTCTGGCCAAGGGAAGCTAATAAGGTTTATACCATTATATTATACCATATATTATACCATCCTAGTATAATAGAGCTTACCAGAGACAACCCCTTATTTTTAAGGGTAAAGAAACTGAGTCTCAGAAACTAGTCACACAGTTAGATAAATTTCTTCCATCAATTCAAAAGACAACTAAGCTATATCAGCAAAATAGAATACAGTCTAAAAGATTTTTTTTTTAATTTTTAGAATGTAACAGTGCTTCTTCTTATTTACTTTTCACTTAAGTAACTTTATATTTGTATTACATCATGCTAAATTTTATCAGCATTTGGGGTCAAAACACAATATACTCTCTACTATACAGCATATCATGTATCTAGTCTAGTATGATATATATAGCGCATCATATGTCTCTAGAGAGAGATGGACATAGCTGGAGTTAGCTGGAGGGTGATGAGAAACTGGACAAAGATCTCTGTGTTTTTAAAAGTGTCACAGGATTTTAAAACTGTTTTTTTAAAATCTAGTGGGAAGAATCCACTACAGAAGTAGAGGTTGAAAAGCAAAAGGAAAAGGATAACTAGACTGGAAATTTCTTGAGAGTGTGGAAGGGGATGTAACTGAATCACATTCGAAGGATCTGGCCACGAACTGAGGACTCAAGGAGGATAGTGTGCATTTGTATCCAAGTTTAGGAAACTGGCAGTTCTACTGAAATCACGGGTAACAAAACAGAAGTAAAAGAGGAACATAAGTGAAGGACATTGCTGACAAAATGGAAGAAAGTAGAAGAGTCAATGGAAAGAACTTTTTTTTTTTTTTTTTTTTTTTGCGGTACGCGGGCCTCCCACTGCTGTGGCCTCTCCCGTTGCGGAGCACAGGCTCCGGACGCGCAGGCTCAGCGGCCATGGCTCACGGGCCCAGCCGCTCCATGGCATGTGGGATCTTCCCGGACCGGGGCACGAACCCGTGTCCCCTGCATCGACAGGCGGACTCTCAACCACTGTGCCACCAGGGAAGCCCAAAAGAACATTTTAATGAGACTAAAAACAAAAACAACAACAAAAAATCCCAACAGTCATAACTAAACAGTCATAGGAACATGACTGCAGATCTAGCTATTTGAACGATGCAGCAACTACAGATAATGAGAGGAATCTAGGTATGGACTGAGATGATGGTACCTAGTTTGTGGTAAGGGGTCTTTCTGGCAATCCAACATCCTACCAGAGAAGCAGTAATTCTTGCCTAAAATCTAATACTGGAAAATTACTGTTTTGAAATTCTTTCTTTACATGTTGGTACTCAATGCGTAATAACTTACAGATTTTAAGGTGCTAAGAGCTAGTGAAAATAGAAAAGAGTATAGCATTTACTGAACTGAAAAAAAAAAAATAGGAAAAAGACTAATGAACCAAACTCTCCAGTATGCATTTCTCTAAGAGGAGACAAATAATCTGGTAACTGCAGAGAGAAAAATCATTAGTTATACAGATTCTGATTTTTAGAGGTAATCTGACTTCTGAAGCAACAGATACAGGGTTATCCTGGGCAAAATGCCTTCACATATTATTTTTCTCTTTTTTTTTTTTTTACTTTATTTGTAATTTAAATTTTAATACCCAATAATTTATTTAATACCAGTATGCCCTGAGTTACAGAATTCTATCAGGACAATTGAAAAAAAATCAATGAAGCAAAACTTTAAAAGGACATTTGAAATTCTCAAGTCTTTATTTCACAAATCATAATATGAAACATCCTTTGAATGATAAAGTTTTCTAAATACACTTGAAATGAAATAACGAATCCTTGATCTTCATGCGATATGTTAGAAACAATCTAATACTAATGCAAAGTAGGAAAACATACTCAAATTACATCAATTTATTCCATTTTTCTCTTATTTAGAAATACGGACAGTATAAAGTATACAAATGTGGTTAAGATCTAAAAATGGAAGTTTTTAAAAGCCCTCGATTTGACTGATTACTGATAGCTATATTAATATACGCCAAACGATTTTTACAATGAATTGGCTTCACTAGTCAGTTGACTGGTATCTAGGTGTATCATTACCATGTGGGCTTATTTTATGTACAAACATCACCCTAGCAACGAGGAGAACAAAACAATACTGACAGAGCATGGCTTGATTATGCTTAGACTGTTATTACTCATGATAGAAATGTCAGACTTTAATAGGGATTAGTGATAAACAATTTATGTTATAAAAGAATACAAAACAGATTAAAGTTGTGGAAATTTTGATAAAGGAAATATTTATTTGAATTGGGTGAATAAAATGCTTCAGAATCTATAGGTACTTATTTGTAGATTTTGAATTCTATAGTTTCTCAGGATAAAGGACACGTCAAGGTACCTAATCCAAGAATAAATACAAGTCCTCAGTTGACCAGTAAGCTGAAGAAGCTATTTTGTAATCCATGTTTCCACCTATTTACGAAGAATAACTTTTTTTTCCTTTTAATCAATATTCTATACTTTTAGTTAAGGGATAACTTATCTACACTTCAAACTTATAAGGAATTTAAAACATTTCTCAAAACAATTAATTTAAAATCTATCATATTATATATAAATAACCAAATAGATATTTAGATATAATATAATCATAAAGGAAAATCAGATAGGAGAAATAAGAACAGGTATGAGTTTGGTGCCCAGAATTGCATACTGTTGCTTTGAGACAGTTACAAATTTGACTCAGTGCTTCACAGTTGCCCAGAGAAAAGGAAATCCTATAAAGTTGCTGGAGTTGAGTTATCAATGAAAATAAAAGCGAATTGAGCTGGTCAGGAGTAGAACAGTAGTCTTGGGAATGAGATCCAGGAGGACTTCTTTCCCAGCTGGCTTCTCTCTGGTCAATAATGTCCCTGACAACTATATAAGCACCTGCATCTACGTTTTGTCAGTGACATGCTGTATACTGACCTGTTCTGAAGTACCTGATACACACAACCTTATTTTGATCCTTATAACCACTTAATTATTGTTAATAAGAAAGTGATATGAGGATCAAAAGGTTTACTCAACTTTTCTAAGTTTGCATAATTAGAAATTAGCAGAGTAATTAGCGCTAAAAACAGATATGTCTGATTGCAATCCTCTATTCTTAAGTATCTACGTAATAGTGAATTCAACTTTGCTGAATTATTTCTTATAAATACATATGGAAGAATCATTTCACACCAAGGCATAATTCACAGAGAGTATCGCGAGAGTGCAGAGCAGAGGAAGACAAAGGGATGAGACCCAGCTTTCTGACTGTTTAGAATAATTTACCGGTCTTTTTGTTTTGTTCTGCTTGTTTTTAACCTAAAGAAATGGATCCCTACGAATACAGCTGATTTGTTTTGTGGTGGTGTTTTGTTTTTCCTCTTCAAACAGGTGGTACTGATTAAAAGATCAAATTTCCTAACAAGTATATGGAATGAGAGTGATTCATGCTGTCAGTTAAAGTCAGAGCCACATGCCTGGACAGTCAGTCGACACCACTCATAAAAACTGAGAAAACTATCAAGGACACGGTCTGAAGGTAAAGCCAACCCTTCTCAAGGCAGGATGGCCACACAATTCCCAGAAGGCAGGCTCCTCCCCCGGACCCAGTGCAGTCGCTCCACCTGCTCCGGTTTCCATTCCATTGGCAGAGTCCATCTTCCTTCCCATTGTCCTATTTAGAATTTCCTGTTTTTGACCAATGACCAAGCTCCAAGCTAGGTTTACTGATAATTTCTCATTTTATCACCTTCTTACCAGACACTTTTCTAGTCCACCTTAATGAGAGACAGGCTCTCACTTACCCTAGCCAGTAATTCTGTTTTCACCCATGGCCTACACTGGGTGCAAGCCACTGCAGGGGAACACAATTGGCCACCCCAAAAGAGCTCCTTGGCATGTGGATTCTTTTGAGGTGAAAACAATCGAGGCCCCAACGACTCAGGAAGAATGCTTGACCTTCTCCCTAACTGCCTAAAGAATAGAGATAGAGGACCTCTTGCAAGAAGGGAGCCGTCACCACAGGTAACTACCTACAGTACGAGCCAGGTGTGTGGACACAGAACTGCGTTGTTAAGATTGCTCTCTGTCTCCCGTGTCTGTACACGGCCTAGCGACCACTCCTTTATCAAACATTTGCCTTTTCCATCTTTATGTCAACTTCCCTCCTCCCCTTTAAGGTCCCAAACCACTACCCACAACATTCTCTCTCGTCTTTAACTGAAGATGGTATTTAAGGTGAGAGTTTCAGCCATTTTGGTGAATCAGGGTCTCTCCCACGCATACATGTTGTTAAACTTTTGTGTGATTTTTCTCCTGTTAATCCGTGTCGCATCAATGTAATTCTTAGACCGGCCAGAACCTAGAAGGTACAGGAACAGGTCTCTTCCTCCTCAGTAGCTAAGGATACAAAATTCTCTAACTCAAAGAAGCTGGAGCACTTACGTTAATCAGGCTCAAATGAGCCATTTAAACTGAACCAGGACATTGTAAGGGGAGGAGGGGGGCTGTAGAGGAGAAAGTGGTTTCACTTTGAAGTTATACTTTGAATTCATGAGGATAAAATCAAATTGGTACAGTTCTCACAAACACTGGATCAAGTTACTCTCTACACCAGAAGCTGCCATTTTGAGGAACGAACACAATTGAACGTGCTCTAAAAAGGGTTGGCAAATACAGGCCACACAACTTTGCATGTATACATTACAGTAGTTTATTTTTCTGAATTTGCCCCGTGGGTCAAATCTCAGGTAACTGCATCTAATCCGAGTTTATCTTTGCCACTTGTCTTCCTGTTTTGGAAATCCCTCAACCGTTCCAATAGCTAATAGCTGCTTTTTCCCCTGGCTGTTAAAGTCTCCCATTGCCCCATTTTTTTGGTCATTCTTCCATCACAACCTGGCTATCCTTGACTCCAGGCCACGGAGATCACTTAATACATGAAGTGACAATGGAAGATCACGTCACATAAAATAAGTTATTTGTATGAGACACAGCTGGATAGCTTATTGCATCTGCTAGATACACTTCCAGAAAACACTAAAGTGGTCATTAGGAATTTCAAACACTTGTATTTCTTCTACATAAGATGTAGCTAAAGGATGTATTTTTTGGTTAGAAAGGCCTCTAGGTAACTCTCATGTTACCTAAGTTCTTTTATTTTTTTTTTGCCGCACCGCGCGGCATGCAGGATCTTAGTTCCCCGACCAGGGATCGAACCTGTGCCCCCTGCAGTGGAAGCGTGGAGTCTTAAGCACTGGACCGCCAGGGAAGTCCCCTAAGTTCTTTTTAAACACAAAAGTTGACCTCCCCAACATACTGCTATGAGCTGTGAAGTCCCTCCAGTCATCTTTAATTGAAAAACCAGTTTAAAAGCAACTGCTAACAAAATACCTTGTTTTTCATTTTCACTGAATGAAATGTTTATTATAAACCAACACAGAAATAACCACATTAGTTACTTCAGATAATTTAATATTTATGGGCAGGTAAATCAAAACCCATATTCTCTTCAAAGGTAACTGCATGAACACATTAATATTATTTCAGAAATTGACCAATCTTTAGACGTACACAGTATCAATATTTATGGACCTTAAGGCCCTTTAGAGATTCAAGGAAGAAAATCCATTGTCCCAGCATTCTTGAGCACAATAAAAAGAACAATAATATTTTGCTAATTCGATCCACAGTGTATCTAAGGTCAGTATGGATCAATGAGCTGACCATGGAAGGCTGCAGCTTAAGGTTACCTGTCCTTTGAATTCTCAGTCAATAAACAGTTAGAGAGTTTATTACATGACAATTACCCTCAAGCAAGCTAAGAGGACATGACTAACAGATTTAAGTAAGCTTTTATTATTAATTCCATTTCGTGTCAAGGATGGTCACAAGGGACCATGTAGATGTAGCAAATTAATAAACTCTATGAAAAGTGAGGAATATTGGGTGGAATTTAAGCTACTGGAGACTAAAGCTATCTGGATAAGGGTGCCAGGAAGGCGAAGGGCTCTGAGACAGAAAAGAAGGAGGCTGAGAGGAGGCAGCTGGAGGACCAGTGCCCTTCCCAAGTGGAGGAGAACTGAAAGAGGATCAGTCACTTCATTTAAGCGACTGGGTGTAAGTTGTTATAGACCTACACGGGTTGGACGGGCTCTGAACGCAGGCTAAAGACAAACTGTGTTCTGCAGCTTCAATGTACTCCCTAAAGGGCTGTGAGCGAATAAAAAAGTAAATAAATATTTTTAAAAAGAAAAGAAAATTTAAAGTGATATGACAAAAACAATACCTTGGATTAACCTGCATAGGAAGAAGAAAAATGTGTAAGCAAAGACACCAACCATGAAGCTCTTTATGACAGAGGGGAACAGGAATTCATTTTAAAATGTTAAAGTTGAATTAGACAAAATCACTGATAAACGTTCCTTAAGAGAGTGAAGTATGGACTTGTTTGTTCTAAAGGATGATCTGATTATATATATACATATATATGTGAAACTTACATATATATATATAAACGTGCATATATATACATACAAGTTCGTTTATAGTGACAATTTTTATATTTATATATTAGTTTGTAGTGTTAGACAAATAGCTTATAGCCAGTAAATAACACCATGGGGAGGATTCTGTAAAAAAATAGTCCAGGGCCGAAGTGACAGATTAACTCAGCTATTCACTGCTTCTTTTCCTACACTGCTTCCAACTGATTTCCCCCTGTGAATATCTCATCTGCAGATAATGGTAAAAGAAGATCAAAAATCCATTTATAATGAACATGCCACCAGGTGCGAAACATCCGTTCACCTACAGACCACATGTAATGAACTCGGTTGTGTGCCATTAGAATAGAGAGCAACTTTATTTTTCCCTGTAAGATCAAAGTGTATTTCCCTCAGAAATAAGATATTCCATCATTTGGCAACACTATTATGAAAAGCTGGCATTATAGGTTTTTTTTATCTCATACATTTTAAGAGGTCAAGAGTAGTGAACTGTATTTTACACGCTGAGTCCTAGAAGTTGCCCTCTAATAACACTGTCCTAGAAGTTGCACTCTAATAACATTTTGTTACTCCAAATGTTACCATCTTTCAGTGAGAACTAACATCAATGAGTTTTATTAATGAATTTCAAGATGGAACTTGAGATTCTGAAAAAGCATTAGGAAGGTAGTTGAGAAAACGGTCTTGCTCTACAGAGCCTGCCCCCTTTGATTTGTTACCAGGGGCTTTTATGTCAGTTCTGTAGGACCCAGGTAGCTTTTGCTTATGCCCTTTATACTGATAAAGAAGAAAAAATCCTCAAATTATCAATGAGAAGGTTTAAAATTTTCTCGTTCTATTAAAATTCAGATGTTATTCACCAACATAATTGATTATGGAACAAGGATATAATTAAGTCTCTCTACTTCTAAAAGGTAAACGTTAAAATACATTTAGTCATGCATTTACTTTTGTGATTCAAAATCCCCATTCTTTTATGAGTGCTCTGAAAATCTAGATAGAACTGCATCGTTCAATATGATTTCTGGCACCATATGTGCTGTCCAAAAGGGTAGCTGCTCACCACATCTGGCTACTGAGAAGCTGAAATATAAGTGTGACTAAGGAAATAAATTTATAATCTGAAGTAATTTTAATAGTCACATGCGGCTAGCGGCTACTCTACTAGACAGTATATGGATGATAGAACAAGTGGTCATAACCATTCCAGCCGGCGGGTTCTACCTGGGCTCTGAACTAGACTCCATGAAGACTCCCGGTACCTCCTAGAGAATGAGGAAGAGGCTATTACCCTAACATGAACAAACTCTTCCTGCTCTTACAACGATTCGTTTTAAAATTAGCTTCTCTTCTCCCTCAACCCACTCCCACTGTCATGAGCCTTCCAATCAATAATCAACCTGTAGGTTCCCTTCCTCACGCAGGACAGGTAACCTCAAGTAAATAACCTGGTCTCCACTGTTCAGAGCTCAACTTTTTCAAGGCTTTGCTCTACCCACAAAACCACTTCCTTTGATGAGTCTGTCTAATCCTTCTTCAAAATCGCTGCTCTACCGGTATTTCCAAAATGCAACTCCAATGTTTCTGTTATAAAATTCACTAGGGCTCCCTTTTGTTTTCTGGGTAAAAACGAGATAAGATGCAAACTCCTCAGCACAGTCACAGATGTAATTTTATGCTCTAGTTCTCGCACTTCCTGTCACTCTGCAACTTTTCTTTTGTGCTCCCTAAGCATGTGAAAATGTTCTCATGTCACCTTGATCTTGCTGTATATACTGCACAGATAGCCTTCCCTTCCCATAGAGCCTGAAATGATTTCTACAGCCCCTTCTTCTCAATCTTCTCACCCCTATGCCCTCACTTTGGAATATACACACACAATCCAACACCCACCACTTCAGTTACACACACCTATTGTGGTTCAAGAATTACCTCCTCCAGAAAACATTAGCTTTAGTTCTCCAGGATGACCTGAGAATTCACCCCTCTATTCCCCATTTTATCCTGATTCGATCACAACTCCTACCACAATGAACTGAAATGACTGTTAAATATTTGTATTTTCTCCATCATCCTGTGGTCAGCTAGAAGATAGGAACTTAATCTTTCCTCCCTCTATCCCCAGTGTCTGAGACCACACACCTAGCTACACAAAACTTGTTAAATATATAAATAAATGACAGAATAAAAACAGACTGAGACTGAAGATTTAGATATAAAATAAAAATTAGAATGATCCAAAGATAAATAAAATTCTGTGTGTGTATTCAAAGTTTCCTACTTGGGAACCCTAAGATATGATTTTGCTGATATGTGTATATACATGTATATTTATATAAATATATATATTTATTTAAACACACATACTTATACTCGATTGCTCCTAGAAAGTATATACGCATAATTTGACGATTCAAAAATACTAGAAATGACTTCTAAGGAAAAGAGCTTTTAAAGTAAATGGGTTATAACATCATTTGTAAAACAGGCAGTCCTGCTGTGATGATTTCTATTCCGTTGTAGGGGAGGGAACACCCCGGCACTGATTTATGAGGCATTTTCTGTCCCTGTCACCTCTTCCACATCCACAGCAAGACAGAGAAATAGTTTGAGTCATTTTACCAACCATTTTATATCATTTTTAGTCTATCGCAAAGCTAATACCAACTAACACTTTCTAAAGATCAATATAGTCTATTCACCAAAGCCTTTACTTACAACAATATTAATAAACAAGAATTCCCCCAAATAGAAAATAATTTCATTTATAATACAGCACATCTCCGAAAGAGACTTGCAGACATTTGGTAAGTATAATCACTATCTATTCTACAAAACAACATTTAATGAATTGTACTCAAAGAAGACCCATCATTGCCTGAGGAGGCCATGTCAAATTGAAGATCACTGGATAGAAGTTTTGCCAAACAGCTCAATGGTTGAGTCAGGAAGACACCCAGGAAATGGTATCAGTAAGAAATGGAAACCAGGATATATCCCAGATTACACAACACCCTAGAAACCTATCTGAGTAGAAAAGATACCAGGATCCAAATTACTTAGAAAATCAAGAATTAGAATTTGGAGAGCATTTTTGTCTCTCTAGAAGTTGCACTGAAACGGATACCTCTGGCAGTGAATTACATCTTTTTCTTACAAATAGAGTTTCCATTTAAAACCTCATATCTTAAATTACTTTAATTCCTGGATGAGCACAGAGCCTGCAGCAAGCTGATATTTCCCTATTCAATTTGGAATAGAGATAATTCCCAAGTAATTACATTAATGTAAAGGAAGGCACAAGATAACGCAGGGCTGGCAGGTAAAACAAAAGTTACTTACGCTCACATTTGAAATAAACACACAGATTTAAACCATTATGAAAAATATATTGCAGAAGAACTGAGAAGCTACTATTTAATCCCAATTGGGAGAAAGAGGCCCCTCTCTTACCTTTTGTGAGATGAATACCAGAGTTAGTGACTCACATTGGCGTGAAAACAATTTAAAATGCACCATTACAAAAGACGAATTTGAGTTGCTCCAAAGAAGTTATGAATGCAAAATAAATGTCCCACAATCCAAAATTTAAAAACCAATTGTCAAATAATTGCCCATAGAAAACAGACTCTTTGTAAATCAGCTAATCAAAGAGATAATTAATGTCATTAATGCATAAGTGAAATTTATATAGCAAGACTGACATAAACATACTGGACAAAATGGAAAGACTTGGCTGTGGGTCTATTTTTCCTCATTATTAAAATGACCTGACATTAATCTATTAAAATTCTATGTAAAATGTCATTAGAGTGAATACAATTTATTGAAATTATAAAATGATAGGGTAAATTTAAATAACCATATTAACTTTTTTTCATGCACTGAAGCATAATGGAGTTCCAAATATTAAGATGTTGCAGTTTTTAAAAAGTTATTGCATATACATAAGCACTTACTGTTACTTCCTTGCAGCAAGAATCTATATCCACCACAGGAGCTTGAAGTTACTGCCTGTTAGAAGTCACAAAAACAAGAATATGTTAATTTAAAATACAATAAAGTTTAAATTGCAATAGCTAATAGGATTCTTTTATGTTCATAAAGAAGAAATGTTATAACTACAACCTCTTGGTTTTGGTTTATTTTCCTGAATTAAAAACTACAAAAGGCAAGTGAAAATTATTTCCCAATGCACACCGTGAGTTAAAAATACTGCTGAAAAAGGAAAAGAAAATTTCCATTAGAGAAAAGCAAAAACATCCTAGTCGAGTAAAGAATGTGTTAATGTCCCTCCCTCCACCCTTAATGTTCACAGGTAACTTGATCATTGGTTTATACTGAGTGAATAAAGAACAGTTTGAGTTATGTACTCATTAGAAGCTTATCCTTTAATATTTATCCAGAACTCTTTGATTGAACACATCTTTCCTAATCCATCAAGCAAATTTGAAAATAACAATAGAAAAAGATCTCATCGATTTAGAGACACACTACTTGAGAACAATTAGGGATTATATAAGGGCAATACACAGGGCAAATACACTATTTCACTCAATATTTGATCGATTTACTGAAGAAAAAAATAAATTGTTTATCGTATGCTTGATGTTGACTAGTATCTGAATATTCAACCTGAAAGAAAGAACTTAAGTAATTATCTAAATCACTCAGGCCAAAAGACTAATTTACAAAAATTACTCAGCTCACTGGGGCAAACATTACTGGAGAAGTCTTTTCCTTGAATTATTTCTTAAATGCTAATTTTACTTTTCACGGTTCGATGTTACCAAACACAGAAAAAAACCATAACGTGGTTTGAATTCGACATACATAATCACAAATAAAATCATCTGAAAATATATTTTTAAAAAATAAATTTTTAATCTTAAAAGATTACAGAAAATACTAAATCTGAAAATTATTTAATTTCTCTGAAAATACTTAAAAATATACTCCTCATTGACTCTTGATTTGAATTTACGTATCATTCCATTGTAATCATGCATTTCCACTTTAACTGTTGATCCATTTTAATTTCTTTTCCTTTTCCAGCTACTGTTAAGAACACAAGGCAATTTGCAAGTCTTTTCTCCATAATATGTTCAATGTTAGTTTTAAAAGCTTGAGATCTTGCCAAAATATGTCCTGCTTTATACAGCAGAAGAGGTAACATTTAATACAAAATTGGAAATGTTATTTTGTTTAATAAGCTTTTTCTCCCCCAATTAATCAAAATCTGCTGACATAGTGGAAGCTAAAACATTCTTTACATATTTCTCTACTATGCTGAGATTAAAAAAAAACACATCATACCACTTGAATTTGGAGAAAACAGTATCTTAAAAAAAAAGTATTAAAATTTCTATAGTAAGCAAGAAATAGTCTTCCGTTATATAGGCAAAATTTTTTTAATATTTTAGGGAAATAAAGTTATTTCCTCAAGGAAAATAACAAGATAAATAATAAATTATTTACTATCAAACCTCTTATTCAAACAGCTAACAGTTAACGACAGTTAATTTGAGGTTAAATTTAGAGAACCTGAATACAAATAATTACTAACCAGGAACTCCTGCGCTTTTAACGTTTTTGCTAGGACATGTTAGCATTTTGACATCGTGTCCTATAAATGCAAAACACTATTTTTATTAATGTAGGACAAATCTTTAAAATGTATGGTGTAAGTTTGCTTTTTTATTTTAAAATTAAATTTACACCTTATTATAATACATACAAATAAACTAATTTTTATTTCATGTAATAATAAAGCCATAGCTAGTCAAAATACCTTTACGATTAAAAAGAACATTCCTTTCTCTTTTTTTGAACTTTATTTTTTTATACAGCACGTTCTTATTGGTTATCTATTTTATACATATTAGTGTCTACATGTCCATCCCAGTCTCCAAATTCATCCCACCTCCACCCCCCCGCCCCACCTCCCAACTTTCCCCCTTTGGTGTCCATACATTTAAGAACATTTCTTTCATAAAATTCTCCTAGCCATAGGAATTACTGAGATATATAATCTTTCTTTGGGACAACAGAGACATCATGTGAGATAAATTTTAGTTTCCTTGTTTTGCTATACAGTTACATCTTTATTCTTTTCACACTCCTTAATCACCCTACTCAATAGAAATACACCTGGACCACTACATGCTTTGCTCCTGCTGAGATGGCAGAAGCTACTAAATCTTGCTACTATTAAATGGGAGGGAATGAGAAGTTCCTGATTTTTAGATACGGGTTGAACTTAAGGTGGTTGAAGGAAGAGTAATCATGAGATGCAACACCCACAGTGAACTTCTTCAATATCCCCATGCTTCTATTACTCAGTATGATTACTTTCCGTTGGTCAAATGTCCTATCCTGGGTCTACTCTACCTGATGGCATCGTGGGTTCTACCACTGTTGAGATATCTGTGCTGTGGAAAGCTTTTTTTACATGAAATACTACTTGTAAACTGGAAGCTGAATGGAAGCCTCAGAGCCCTGTCTGCTCCCTGTATGCCCTCCCCACCTGCAGCTCAGAAGCTACCCCGGGATTTTCAAGGAGCAAAGTCTGAAATCCACTGCTCCATTTCCATGTTTCTTTCCTTTCATGTCAACAAACAATGGGTGAAGAGACATGGGAAGCTGTCACTTTTCGAGGAAACAAAAAGGAAATGGAAGGTAAGAAACAAGGCATAGGATCTGAGTAAAAATAAAGGAAATAGAGAAAAAGACAATGTTTCAGGTAAGTTTGCCACGTATGGGCCAAAGTTTTAGAAAACTGGTTGGCAAACATAGCCCTAAAACAAAGGTACTGAAAAGAAATACTACAAATAAATGGAACGTTACAGACAACTTGTATAACTTCATTCTCGCAAATGTTTTATATATTTAAACCTCTGGTTTTCTGGTATTTCAGGTGCTTTACGACATGATCCACACGATTCAATCTGAGACAGATTTTAATGGAGTTACCTTCCCAAGACAAAATATAAAATACTGGTTCACACCTAAGCATTCAATGACATCTGGCCACCCTCATATTATGCTAATTGCTTGAAATTCTGCCACATCTTAAATTACAGAGGTTTATAGTGTAAGAACTGACTCAGAAGGTAGAGCTGCATTCCCTAAAAATGTGACTGAGGTCCCAGACACCCTTTAGGGATGCTCTTCGTTATTGAACTAACATCTAATTACATTTGGGAAGAGGAAAAAAAAAAAAAAGAAGAAAAAATAACCCTCAGGTTCACGCAGCTGCTCTAGGATTCACACCCGAATGCCTGCAGAGTTTGCACAAACATTCTCGGCTTCCTCTGATGTTAATTCTCTCCTTTAGTGTTGGGAAGCTCGGCACCAAACCCTGGTCTCCAGCTTGCCAAAAGACATGCTGGTTTCTTGGTACGGTTTTCCAGCTCTTTTGTTATTAGTGCATGATTTGACAATACGCTGCCACGGTAACAGAATTCATTAAGGGCTTTCTGTTTTGTTCTGCCAATGAGAATTTTTGCCTGCATGTAGCGCTGGCTTCTGAAGGTTGCTGCACAGTATTTGTCTTATAAAGTCTTGTCCATCTCATAGCATGACTGATGCTACAAAATAATCCATAATGAGACACGTTCTCCCAGCATGAGCCACTCCCTGAGGGTAAATTAGGCACTACTAGAAAACACATGAACTTCCTCATCAAACTCAGGTGCTTCAAATAGACTACAGGAAAGTGGATACATCATGCAGTCCCATCTTGCACCACTGCGTTTGAGGAACGGATTAGGAATGTAATCCTTCACGTTCATTCTTTACCATATCCCATTAGGGGAAAAAAAAATTTCATATTCTGACAATTTTCTTTGTATAGTCATTTCCAAAGGTAAGGTTTGCTCAAAATAATTGTGTGGTTGATACAGTAAAGGAAAAAAAAAAAAATGTCAATGTTTTAACCAAAATTTTCCCATGTGATTTCAGTAAAATACTTAACATACCTTATTACTTTCAACTACATTTTTAATACCGCATAATTATATTGACCACTTGTTCTGTTTTTCACTATTGGATTGTTTATTCATCTTTTTTTTTTTTAACGGTGTGCAATAGCAACACCTTAAAAATCCTGTGAAATCTTTTCATGCTAATGAGGACAAAGTCATCGGGCCAGTCCTCCTGGGGATTGGCTGCTTCCAGAATGAAGATTAAACTGCCCCTGCATTCTTTCCTTATGTGTGTGTACGCGGTATTAGGGAGAGACTGAATGAATCGGGGAGCAGTCCAGTAAGTACACTGAAAAATAAATCAAAGTATACAATTGGATAAAGAGATGAAATGAGCACCACGTTTATTCAGGGCAGTGCTCTTCCCAATCAGGGGCAATCTGGGGCCACAGGGGGCACTGGACAATGTCTGGTCATATTTTTTGTTGTCACAACTGGGGGGCAGGGGTGTGCCACCGTGATCAAGTGGGTAGAGGTCGGAGATGTTGCCAAGCTGCTACACTACATGGGACAGCCCTCCCCACCCCACACACACACAGAATGATCTGGTCCAAATGACCACGGCGTCGCAGTTATCACACCCCCGGTTAAGGAAAGCTGGAAAAGAAGGGGAGAGGTCACATCTCATTTGTCTACACGTCACTGTAACTGGCTTACAGGGCAAAGAGGCGGAAAGAGATCTGCAAGGAGAACTGGCCTTCGGCTCTGAGGAGGGCACGATCTCTGCGTCTCAGGAGAGGTGAATCCACGGCTTCTCCGCAGCAGGCGAGAAGAGCGGAGCTGCCACACCACCAGCGTGCTCTGCACAGGCGTGTCTGCGCGGCACCCTGACGGAGCAAGCCGCAAATAAAGGTCCCACCAGATGGCCGGCCTAGCTGGCAGCTGGGAAAGGTGGAGAAACCATGGCTCTGAACCCGTGCCCCGCAGAGACAGCGGAAGCTCATAACTAATAGGAACTCCTGAGCTTGTGCTGCAGAACAACGGGTAACGGAGCGGCTTGTTCAAACCCCTTCGCCTGTAAACTGGCTCCGCTGACTAGGCTCCCTTTAGCTTCTACGGGCGTCTTTCTTTTTTCCTCTCCTTAACTGCGTACCTTCCCAGCTTCACACGGCCTGGTGTTCTCCAGGAACCCGGAGTCAGCTCCCACCAAGCGCGAGCCGGCTCAGGCTGGTTGGGACCACGGACGCTGAACCTGGGCCTGCGCAGACGTCCCCCGACCGGCTTGCTGACTCCACCCTCAGATCACGCAACATCCGCGCTTATGAATATGCAGAGAAACGGAACCCCTTTGCGCCTGCGCAGAACATCAGTTACCGCCCCTCTTCCCAGCCTCCCATCCCCTTTCCCCAGTCCTGAGGCCCTCCTGCTTGTCCCGTAAATGTCCCAAACCCCTCTGCCTCGGGAGGCGGAAATGAGACTTGCTCTCTGACTCCTGGCTTGGCCGCCTTATGAATAAGCTCTTTCTCGGCTGAACCTCGGCGTCAAGGCGGCCCACTTGCAGCGCATCCGGCAAAGGGCCCTGGTTCCCTAACAGCTCGGTGTCCTCTTTTTGTCCTGTCCCTTCTCAACATCTTTGCCCCTTGACTACTTTTGTTATGTTATACTGTCAATGACGATTTTTGTTAAGATTCTGATACACTATTAAGTTGGTTTAACATCCCTTTCTGGGCTTTATTTATTTTTAAAATAAATTTATTTATTTATTTTTGTCTGCATTGGGTCTTCATTGCTGTGCATGGGCTTTCTCCAGTTGCGGCGAGCAGGGGCTGCTCTTCGTGGTGGTGTGCGAGCTTCTCACTGCGGTGGCTTCTCTTGTTGCGGAGCACGGGCTCTAGGTGCACATGGGCTTCAGTAGTTGTGGCTCGTGGGCTCTTAGAGTGCAGGCTCAGTAGTTGTGGCACACGGGCTCAGTTGCTCTGAGGCATGTGAGATCTTCCCGGACCAGGGTTCAAACCCATGTTCCCTGCACTGGCAGGCGGATTCTTAGCCACTGCGCCACCAGGGAATTTCCCTGGGCTTGTTTTAATATGTCCGGGAGGAAGAAATTTTCCTCTACCCTTCTAGGTTCTTCTGGCTGGTCTAAGAATTACATTGACATGAGACAGATTAACAGGAGAAAATCACACAAAAGTTTAATAACATGCGTACACAGGAGAGACCAAAGAAAACTGAGTAACTCACCACAATGGCTGAAAACCTCACCTTAAAAAACATCTTCAGCTAAAGACAAAGGAGGATGTTGAGGGTAGGGGTTTGGGACTTCACAGAAGAGCAAAGGCAGTTGACGTGAGGATGGAAAAGTGAACAGTTGGTAAACAAACATTTCCTGGGCCAGGCAGAGACAATGGGACCCAGAGAGGAATTTTAACAGACTCTGCTAAGTTGCCCTGTCTACACACCTAGTTCCTACTGCAGTCTCTATGGTGACAGCTCGGTTCCTGGAAGAGGTCCTCTGCCTACACTTTTTAGGCAGTTAGTGGGGAGGTCAAAAGTTCTTCCTGAGTCTATTAAGCTTGTTTTCAGCTTGAAATAATCCACATGCCAAAGAAACATTTTGCTATGGCAAATCTTACTTTCCTACAAAGTCTTACAAAACGTTCATATTTAAAGATTCCAGCTCATTTTAAGAGATCGTGTGTGTAAACACACACACACACACACACACACACACACACACACACACATATATAACTTAGTTGGTTCCTTCTCCTCATTCAAAAGACAGAATTTTCACCTTAGCATCATTACTGGAGTACTTTGAAGTCTCAGAGAACAGACCTTCTCCTGCTGAAAATGACTTATGTAAAGTAATTGTGTTTCACTAAGTGTAAGTAGTATTCACTGTTAACTTAGCATCACTGTCTCTCATTTCTTTGTCCTTTCCTTCACCCCCTCCAATCTTTTTTTTCTTTCTACCTCTCTCCTCATCCTTACATTTATTGAATGTGTGCTCTATGCTGTGTTGCTAAGACACAAAAATAAACAGGGCATGATCCCTGTCCAACAGGCATGGAAAGCAGGGTGGACAGAAATGGTATATATATCAACTGAGACAGTGCTGTCATCTGTAAAATGTATTCAACAACAGAACAGTTTTTTTGTTTTCCCCTATAAGAATTTTTTTGGGGCTGATAAATGGTTTTGTTATGTGTTTTGATTATTTTGTTTTATACCATATTAATTCTTAGGTAATATATTTCAACTATACATGAACAATTGAAAATGATAATTAGTAATTGAGGAAAATTCAGAGTTTTACATTTGATACCATTTATAAATGATATCAAAAAGGCTGATTAAATAATATTTTTAACTAGCATCTTGTGATTTAAGTAAAAAGAGAGGTCAGCTGAGAGTGACTATCTTTCTGCTTGAGGAATTGGATGCAGGTCTGGGTGGGACGCCCAACTCTCATCACATTTTCATGTAAAGTCACATGGGCAAGCGTCCAGCCAAGAAGGAGAACAAAGACACGAAAAATATGGTAAGAAGTTATTTTAAATAAATGCTACTTCTACTCTTAGATTGCTTTAACTGAAGACATTCTCTTCTTTCAAAGTTTGAAAAATATACCAAATAAAAGGCTTAGTATCTTCTAGTGCATCGAAAGATAATCAACAATGTTTCTCATCACTTCAACTTTTGTTCTGATAACTATACAATATTTCCCTCACATAAAATAGAAATAAGTATTCGTGTCTTCTGCTTTCTCATAAAAGTAGAATCCAAATAGTTAAGCATTTTGATGATTCTAGCAATAAATCCTGAAAATGGTAGACAGTTTTACTGATTCACTGGAATAAATATAAGTAATTATAATCTGTCATTAATGTTATTTTTAAATGCTATAAAATAGCAGGATGATTTTATTAGATTAATGTAATTTTATTAGTTTATAAAAAATGTTTCCTTCTATAATCTATGGATAACAAAAAGGAAAAACTATATGAAAAAAGTGTTTGAGAACGTATATCTAATATTGACTATTCAAATTAAAAATAAAACTATACTACAGTGGAAAGCAATAGGAATTTTGGGATGTATATTTCATAGTAGTAAAGAAGCCAATTTTCTCTAATGAAATAGATGTAAAGCTTGGTCACACACACCAAAAAAAAACCTAAGAACTCGGGTAGATCATATTAATTTGTAGTACATTTTTAAATAATGAGATTATTTTCCATTTTAAAAATATCAATATAATTGTTAAAGTATGAAATATTTAAAGTAATAGTGGTTCATATTCAGATATCAAAATATTCACAATGATATCTACATAGGGGAAGATAACTTGATGAAATGTTAAGTCGCACATTTAAGTAAAATATAAACATACAAATTAATGTAAAATACCATCTTCTAATAATTTTGTTTCAGGTTATAAGGAAATATGAAATCATTTCAGTCTTCTAATAAAAAATATCCAAAAAGCTGCTAAATGACACTACATTCATGAAATAATTTTAGAATATCTAGAACTAAAACAAATGAACTATCAATGGCTGACACTATCTGATGTCGGTAATCATTATCAAAGAGGTAGGAAGGTCAGATACTAATTACATGGACTCTGGAATAAGGCTCAGGGTTTGAACTCTTGTTCTGTTACTTCTTACTTTCACAAACTTAGATATATAATCTCTAGCATCCTCAGTTTCCTCATCATCAGAATATAGAGATAAAAACCGTTCCCTATTTATGGGACTGTTGTAGGAATTAAATGAGAAAATACAAGTACTTAAAACAGAACCTGTCACTGATTCAGCATTTGCTAAATGTCATTAGCATTTTTACATGACCAAAATGTTCCATTAAAATCAAAACCTAAGAGTTGACATCAATATGTAAACAGAGAGCCCCAAAGATTAGTCCCTTGCCTTGTAGCCATATGGCACCTAATAAGCATCAGCATCCTTCCTCAGACCATAAGCAAACCCAATTACACTCCCTGTTCAAACATCACTTTTAAATTGAGGAGGCTGGACTAAATGCTTTACAAGATTGTAAGCTCCTGGAGGGCAGGCAGTTCTAGACTTCTCTGATTGTATGATAAACTCCCAGAGACACAGTTGCCTACTGGAAAGAAAAATAATGTTTAGAATATAATAGAAATAACTATGGGTATCCACTATTTCCTAGGCAGAGTGCTGGACGCATAACTAAGACTTAAAGTATTAAGTAGCTTGCCACAGTTAACCAACCAGCAACTAGTTGGAACTGGAGCCAGGACCCCCTAAACCTTTCCTAGGCTTGAAATTGAAAACAAAAACAAAAAAAAAACCCAGTATTTTTGTGAGTTTAAATTCTCGCAAAAATATTGATCACTGCAAATCAGTAAATGATTGCCAAATAGGAAATCATCTTCACACAATTTGTAAAACCTTCATCAGTGGTTTCTACTTGAATCACTCAGTATAAGCTGCTGTATTCCAATACCCAAATTGTTTAAAGTGCACATTGCTACCTACACGATTTAAAGTTTCGAAACAGCTATTTTGGTATCTAGAGAACAGTGACTTGCGCAGACTACTGAGAATCACCCCCTTTCTTCCAAGCTTTTACTCTGCAGGCGGCTAGCTCATCTTGCCTCTGGATCCATCTAAGAGGGGCCTATTGGCTGCCTTTCCAACAGGCCCCTCTTGGAGTGTGACCTAATGGATAATTTTTATAAATGGTTTAAAGAAAAGTTAAAAAAGGATACTTTAACATTTTCGTGGCACACAGACTAATTGAAATGAAAAACAGTAACAAAAATGATACTAAAACATTTTAAAATAGGAAGCTTTCTAAAGAAGGCTACATGCACTCTGATTTGGGAGACAGTCCCATCAAAATCAAGGGAATAATTCTCCCGACCCAAACAGGATTGATCTAAAGTTAAACAAGAAAACCGAAAACCGAAAAGCACAAACTCCAGTGTTGTATAAAATTCAGGAAGATGTGAATTATCCTGTGGAAGACATAAAGTCATTCGTGAACCCTCTAAGATCCTGTAAAATTGTACACAAAATTAATTTAAAATAAAATAACGAGAGTGCGCCAGAATTAAAGATTATGGATGTCAGCATCCAATAATTCTATTCCGTGCTCAGGGTACCTGAGCCTATACAGCTCCAAAATGAAAAGGCATCTCCACTTAAGCCTCCATTGAGACTGTTGTGACTATAGGCAAGACAGAGTTCTGAGTTCTGCTCTGTATCTACTACTGCCAATAGGCCTGACGTATTATTAAGGACATTCTGAACTGTGATCTCAAAAGGTAATACCATTTTCCAAACCCAATATAACTGTTAAAGAAGGATACCACTCCTGCATCCGATGGCATAATCACCATGATAGAGAAACACTACCTGGATGTAAACACTGACAGAAAACACTCTTGAGACATCTTAGTGGATCATAATGTAAAAAGTGTTAAGAGATTGTCTCAGGAATGTGAGGCAGTAATAGAGGATCCTGGTCCATTTGGCTGTAGCATGCTTCTTCCTCTGGATCTATAGCATTATCTGTTTCTAATGAAACCAAATCCAAATTCCTCAGCTTGAATCTTGACAGTTTTTACCAAGTAATCCCAAGTTGAATCTCTCCAACAACATCTCTAATCGATTCACACAAGGTCAGACAGAGGTGACAGAGGAAAAAAAAAACTGTAAGTGTATTCTATTTTCCTCTCTCAGGTCTGGAGCACTCTAAAAATAATCCAAAATACAGGCCTGTTTTAAAAACGCACGTAGCTTTTACATAAACTCTCACAGTAATCAACGATCAAGGGGCTTTTCGTTTCAAAACCTATAATATCTTAATGACTCTTCCTTACATTTAAAATTCCTCTTGTCACTGTGAAGTCCTAACAGGTGAATGACTATGGTACAATATATGAGACAAAAATTAAGTCATGCAGGGTAGTATGTGGAAAAGCAAAGATTCGTGAGCTCCAGTCCAGGCTCGGCCACTTCACTATTGTAAGGCCTTGGACAGGCCCCTCAATCCTACTGACTCTCAGGTCCCTCACCTGCAAAATGAATATTTTAACTATCTTCCTCTTTTGTTGTGAGAATTAGACATACAGTATGTAAATGAAACCCATGTTGCACTGCCAACCACAAAGAAGGTGTGTAGCAATTGGTTCCCTTCAGGAGTAACAGTAACAGTGGTCACTGTAAGAATAATTTAGAATGGTAGTGATTATTAGTAGCAATAACTTTTATAATCCTTCAGTGGGAAATAAACAATCCTGCAAACATCTGGAAAAGCAGAAAAGAGCAACAGTGGTATAAACAGAAGGCATGAATGCCAATGAAGAGATAAAATGCATAGGAGAGATGGTCACTGTGACGTTGACCTTCATGTGTCAATGTTGTTGGGCCACGATGCTCAGGTATGTGGTCTAACATTATCTTGGATGCTTCTGGGAAGGTGTTTTTTGGAATGAGATTAACATTTGAATCAGTAGACTTTGATAAAGCGGATTACCCTTTATAATGTGGGTGGGCCTCTGCCAGTTAGCTGAGGGCCTTGATAGGACAAGGACTGACCTCCCCCTGACCAGGAAGAAATTCTGTCACTCTGCAACTCTTCTCTGGGTCTCCAGCCTAATGGGCTAACTTGCAGAGTTTGGATTTAGCAAAAGCCTGAACAACCTTCTGGCCGTTTAATCATCAATCAATCGCCCTCCCTCCTCTCTCTCTCCACACACACACACACCCTGTTGCTCATGAGACCCCTGACGAATACAGTCCCTAAGGCCTAGCAGCAAACTTTAACCCAATAAGTAATAATTAGCATCTCCAACGTGGAAACCCGTGGAACACTTTGTAAATGTGATATTGCAGCACTGTATCTGATGTGTAACTTTAAAAATCAATTAGACCATTCAACTGCCCTTCAGAGTTAGGTAAAAGATGTATAAACACTTGACCATCTTGATCTTTGATATGCACCACTAACACATAAAAGGGAGAATAAAAATAACCGCTGAAGGCTTCCCTGGTGGCGCAGTGGTTGAGCGTCCGCCTGCCGATGCAGGGGACACGGGTTCGTGCCCCGGTCCGAGAGGATCCCACATGCCGCGGAGCGGCTGGGCCCGTGAGCCATGGCCGCTGAGCCTGCGCGTCCGGAGCCTGTGCTCCGCAACGGGAGAGGCCACAGCAGTAAGAGGCCAGCGTACCGCAAAAAAAAAAAAAAAAATAAAAAAAAAAAAAAGATATTTCAGTAAATTTTATTAAGCATGGTTTTGGCTGGAATTATTCTGCATGTTTAACGATTTTATGGTGTAAGTACTATGGACTGTTGAGGAATCCAAACACAGGGAAGACGGTGGCCTCTCCCCTTGGAAATGCTATCAGACATGCAAAGTTTTCTTCCATAGTTTCCATTTGCTTACTTTCATGGGCTTTCGTGAATTTCCTTCTGACCTAAGTCTCCTGTTTCTTGAGTCTTCTCTTCTTGTCCTTCTGTTCTCTGCAGCCTCCTCCTTGGTAAATGCATTTATTCTCACTGCCTTAACTTTCACCTGACATAGATGACTCAAGTCCCACAATATAGCTAACCCATTTCACATGTGCACATCTACAAATTAAAATAGGTTGGCAGAGGGGGTGACAGTTACTAAGAAAAGCTTACAAATCCCTTCCAACTCTCCCTAAGAGTAACGTATGTGTCAGTCAGTTGAAGACACAGATTCAGCAATATTTCCTAGAAGTCTCCTAACTGACAGCATGATCAGCCTTTTGTTCACAGGATATATTTTGGCATCAAATTAATCTCCCTAAAATAGACCTAATTTAAATTTCAGTCGAAACAAACAATTTGTTATTTTTGGACATACTCAGTATTTGCCTACTTTTTTGCCTTTGTTCACTCTTTTCTGTTTACCTGAAATGTTGTTACCTTCTGAGCTCCACTCTCATTTTTTAAGTATCTACCGTCCATCAAGCCGTAGCTCAAACACAAATTCCTCCAAGAATCAGAAACTGCCTCATCACCCACGGAGATGCCATCTCACCTTCATTCAACCCCACAGTACTTTCTTCCCATCTTCTTATTGCATGGAGAGATTGCCTTTCTTTGTACATTTACACTTTTTTCTGATCATAATCACGAGAGGAAAACCAGCGACTCTCAGAAAATACCTAGTCTTCTGTCTTTTCAGCAGCAGCTGCCTGTGACTTTCCTGAAGCTGTAGGAAACCGAACCCTAGCAGTGAATCTCCTTTCTGCCCCAGCCATTACTCTTATACCTTAGACACTGAGCAGTGCCTCCGAGAAGGCTGCAAATGTGTGGCTGCAAGGAGGGACCATTACATTTGATTTTTTTCCATCCAGAAATAGCAAAGCCATGCTCCACGTGTGGTGGTGAAGCAGAGTAGAAACCGTAATGCAGCTGAAGGTCTGCTTGTGGACCTTGTTAATACACCGTTTCAACAAGAGGATTAACACACACCTGGCAACTTTTACTCAGCTGATTTGTTGGAAAGACAACTTTTGTTAACCAAAATGTCAAAAGGAGAAAATGATACATTCAGATACTGTCTTCTACTAGACATCTTCATTTTAATGAACTCTGACAATGCTCTTTATACCTCACATTCAATCCAGTTTATCTTCTCAGTACCTTTCTGACTACATTCTGACTGTGACCTGGTTCATGCCTCTGCCTCCTGTGTCTCCTCTGCTTTCTGTAGAGTATCATTCTTCTCTTGCTACACAGTTTTGGTATATACTCTTCCTGCTTTCTCTGGAATTCTCTTCTTCTCCTTTTGTAATTTCTCTGCGTCCTCCAAATCCCACTGTAGAAGTCACTGCCCTAAGAGAGGTCTTCCTGATACTCCAAACTCTTTATTATACTTTTTAAGAACCGTTTTACTTTCATTGATTGTGGTGGACTCAGTGTAAAATTATACACTTGCTGGTGTAATAATGTGAGTAATTTTTTCTCCGAGAAAATGACAACTCCCTGAGCTCAGAAACTCTCTCTTCTTCTCTTAATTAAATAACCTGAGCCCAGCACAAACCCCTACTAATAGTGGGCCCTTAATACATGCTAGCTGAGTGAATACACAAATGAATGAATGAATGATTGAACGAACAAACACAGGCATTTTAGATGCTAAATGTGACACGTAACTTAAATGCAAAGTTATCTGACTCCAAGTACACTGGTACAATTTTAGAGAAAAAGGATGAAAATGGTCTCCAACTTTTCTCCCATAACATCATCTGAAAAGAATAAATGTGACTTTTTCTAAAGCAAACAACACTAACAACAACAATACTGTCTCTTCCCCTGTTATGTCTTTCTCCCTTACAACCCTCCAATTTGCTCACCTTATCACCTGCCTCAATCAATGGTGCTTAGAGCTTCAAACTTCCTTCTTATTTACCCTGTAGAAATCCTGAAGAGCTAGTTTTTTCACAACCTCTGTTTTGTGTCACCTTTACTCTTTTCAAAGTCCTCATCATGCAAGTCTAGATTCCTACCAAGGACTTTAAATTGACCTCTCTTTCAAGACTGAAATCTCTGCTTTAAATACCCCATTCAATGTGTTATTTTGCTCCTCAAACCCATTTACTGGCTCTCAAAACATAACATGGGACTCATTTAACAGATTTCAATGCCTTTAATTAGTAGATATTATTCCTCCTATCAAATTTATTTTTCTTACTACCCAGACTTTCCACGCATATGTTAATTCTTGCTACTCTACTTTTTTTTGAGGTACTTGTTAATAAGGAATATTTGGAAATACTCATCTAGGAAACCAGCACAGGATTGAAAATGGACAGAAAAATGGTCAAACTAATTTGCTCTCCTTAACTTCTCAGAATTATTTTATTAGCTGTTTTGGAAGTTTTAAATGGCCTCAATCTAACAAATCATAACATTTTTCTCCACCAGGATATTTGGAGGCTGACCCAATCTACGACTTTAATAACACATTGAATGTATTCTAGCTAAGACTTATTTTAACATTATGGCAGTGGGTATACTGATATATGTTCATTACTATCATAGGTATATTACCTAATAAGCTCCTTAATTTTAGGCAAAATTTATAGAGTGTAAGAATGATTAATGCTTCCAGAAATGGAAGAGTATAAGAATGATTTATGCTTTCAAACCCATTTTGCAATGACAGAATTACCCTGATATCAAAACCAGACAAGGATGCCACAAGAAAAGAAAATGACAGGCCAATTTCCCTGATGAACATAGATGGAAAAGTCCTCAACAAAATATTAGCAAACTGAATTCAATAATACACGAAAAGGATCATACACCACAATTAAGTGGGATTTTATTCCAGGGATGCAAGGCTGGTTCCACATCTGCAAAGCAATGTAATATACCCAAAAGAAGAAAGGACTAAAGCCATACGATCATCTCAATAGATGCAGAAGAAGCATCTGACAAAACCCAACATCCATTTATGATAAAAACTCTCAATGAAGTGGGTACAGAGGGAACTTACCTCAACATAATAATGGCCACCTATGACAAGCCCACAGCTAACTCAAACTCAGTGGTGAAAGCTGAAATTTTTTTCTCTAAGATTAGAAACAAGACAAGGATGCTGACTCTCACCATTTTCATTCAACATGTATTGAAAGTGCTATAGCTAGAGCAATAGGCAAGAAAAAGAAGTAAAAGGCATACAAACTGGGAAGGAAGAAGCAAAACTGTCACTATTTATAGATGACATGATATCATATACAGAAAACCCTAGAGACTCCTCCAAAAAAAAACATGGTAGAACTGATGAACAAATTCAGCCAAGTTGCAGGATACAAAATCAATATACAAGAAAGTGTTGTGTTTCTATGCACTAGTAACAAAACATAAGAGAAATTAAGAAAACAATCCCATTTTTAACTGCGCACACACACATGCATGCACACACACACAACTATAAATAAGTTTAACCAAGGAGGTGAAAGACCTGTATGCTGAAAACTGTAAGACATCCATGAAAGTAACTGATGAAGACATAAATAAATGGAAAGATATTCTGTGTCCATGGACTGAAAGAATTAACATTGTTAGAATGTCCGTACTACTCAAAGCAATTTACAGATTCAGTGTAATCCCTATCAAGTTTCCAATGACATTTTTCACAGAAATAGAACAACCAACCCTAAAACCTAGTATGGAACCATAAGAGATCTCAAATATCCAAAGCAATCTTGAGAAAGAAGAACAAAGCTGGAGGCATCACACTCCCTGATTTCAAACTATATTACAAGGCTACAGTAATCAAAACAATATGGTATTGGCATAAGAGTAGGTCAATGGAACAGAATAGAGAGGCCAGAAATAAACCCACACATATACGGTCAGTTAATCTATGACAAAGGAGTCGCAAATATACAATGAGGAAAGAACAGCCTCTTCAATAAATGGCGCTGGGAAAAGAGGACAGCCACATGCAAGAGAAGGAACCTAGACCACTTTCTTAAACCATACACACAAATTAACTCAAAATGGATTAAAGACTTGAATGTAAGACCTGAAACTATAAAACTCCTAGAAGAAAACGTAGGCAGTAAGCTCCCTGACATAGGTCTTGATGATGATTTTTTTTTTTTTAATTTGACACCAAAAGCAAAAATAAAACACGTGGGACTACATCAAGCTAAAAAGCTTCTGCACAGCAATGGATGTCATCAACAGAACAAAAAGGCAGCCTATTGAATAGGAGAAAATATTTACACATCATATATCTATTAAGAGTTTAATATTGAAAATACATAAAGAACACATACAACTCAACACTGAAAAAACAAACAATCTGATTTAAAAATGGGCAGAGGATTTGAATAGACAGTTTTCCAGTAATGGCCAACAGGTACACGAAAATGTGCTCAGTATTATTCATCATGAGGGAAATGCAAGTCAAAACCACAATGAGATACCACATTACACCTGTCAGAATAGCTCTTATCAAAAACAAAAAAACGGGCTTCCCTGGTGGTGCAGTGGTTCAGACTCCGCCTACCGATGTAGGGGACACGGGTTCGTGCCCCAGTTGGGGAAGATCCCACATGCTGTGGAGCGGCTGCGTCCGTGAGCCATGGCCGCTGAGCCTGCACATCCGGAGCCTGTGCTCCGCGACGGGAGGGGCCACAGCAGTGAGAGGCCCGCGTACCGCCAAAAAACAACAACAACAACAAACAAACAACAACAACAAAAAAAAACAAGAAATAACAAGTGTTGGCAAGGATATCAAGAAAAGGGAACCCTTGTGCACTAATGGGTGCAGCCACTATGGAAAACAGTTTGGTGGTTCCTCAAAAAGTTGAAAATAGAACTACCATATAATCCAGCAATTCCACTTCTGGGTAGTTATCCAAAGAAAATGAAAACACTACCTCAAAAAGATATTATCATTTGAATCAGAGCTAATGTTTGGAGTTGAAGATCATTTTGCAAACAATAATTTTACTGTGAGCACTGATTCTCTATCTATATAGAAATCTCTCCAGAGGTCCATGCCTCGATAGAAACTCCTCTAAAGTAATTAATCAATCTTTCAGCAACTGAATGCCATTGAAAGTCCTAGGGTGGACTTACCTAACTTAAAATAATTGTAGAACAAAATTTTAAGCTGTTTCCAAAAAATTAATGCATATCAGATTCAACAACCAGTCTAGATCATACAGAATGAGATAGTTAAAAAAAACCTATTGCAGAATCTATAAAAAGTTTATATATGGATTTAAAGATAACTGCAATTCTCTTCAAGAGAAGCATTGTTCACATTTACAGTGTTCAGATTTACCAGCAAAAGGAAATTAAAGAAGTTCATCTTCTCTGTGTGATTCATTTTTAAAACAAGTTTTTAGTCCCTTAGGCAACAAAGTTGTCTTAAAGTCTCACATAAATTTCTAATTAAAAAAATAATAGGTGAGGGCTTCCCTGGTGGCGCAGTGGTTGGGAGTCCGCCTGCCGATGCAGGGGACACGGGTTCGTGCCCCGGTCCGGGAAGATGCCAACATGCCGCGGAGCGGCTGGGTCCGTGACCCATGGCCACTGAGCCTGCGCGTCCGGAGCCTGTACTCCGCAGCGGGAGAGGCCACAGGGGTGAGAGGCCCACGTACAGAAAGAAAAAAAAAAAAAATTGGTGAAAATTTTTTGTACTTTGAAGTGCGGCTCATAATGATGCTTTTGTAAACAAAGTACTATAACAAATGAAGACTGCTTCATAGCCTTCGGATTATTTTTTTATCTAATACCATGCAAATATGTTGCCAAGTAGCAACTAGAGGAGGGCAGCAGCAAAATTAAATGCCTACAATTGCCATTAGCAATTGCGAAAAATTATTAATCTGTCTGCAGGAAACTAATGGACATGATTAGAGAAACCAGAAGTCTTTATCTTATTGAAATCAATAGCCTAGATGTATTCCCATCAGATAATGAATTACAGTTTCGTGAGCTGAAGATTAAATATGCCTTAGTATATACAGCCTGCCCACACCTATCAATTTTATGTCTCTATTACTCCATCTGGTTTATACTAACACTGTCTCATAGCTAACCATCTCTATTTTCAAAAATGATAGTTATTTAGACACTACATAAAAAAGATACGAAAGTAAATCCACGTTTTGTTTCCTCAGGGCTTATAAACCAAATCGGCAACAATGGAATTCTAGTTAATTTATATCAAGTAAGGTGACTGGGAAATGAAAACTCGTTTCTTTTAACCTTTTAAAAACACACAGGCTATGTTTACATGTGTGCAGTTATATGAACTCAAAGTGAAAGATTTATGATTACGATGAACTCTAGATTATCCACACACACATGGAAATAAATGGAACAAAAGCCTATTTTTGAGTGTTTCATGGAATCACAAAGTAGACTGTTTGTGTCTAGTCCCTTTTGTGTATATGAATCTAACCTAAATCCAAATGTGAACATGAATATATTAAACTTTTATGCAACTGTGCTTTAGTAAATATCTACTGGAGTCTGGTTAATTGAGATTGGAACTTACTAGAAAATCTTTTATAGGATGCATATTTTATGCCAGAAGAGACATCTACTAAAAACTAACTGTGAAACAGTTCACATTAAGACAAGAATTCTGGGAGAGAGTGGGGAAAGTGTTGAGTGTACCTTGGATACCATTCAAGGATATTCAATTACAGAAGAATGAAAAGACTATTGTTGCAGGGAATCACGTATATGGTTTTCTCTATAAGGTGGTTTTAAAGTAGGATTCCAGTGTACTTCTGTCTGAGAACAGTAAACTTCTACTAGCTCTGGCATTCCCAGAGGAAGATGAATACCTGAAAGACACTGATTTGAACTAAAGTTTCTCATATAGATCCCAGTAAGGAAGGCTTTTCTTTATACAGTGTATTGCAAAGTGTTGCCTTTAATAATGTAAAATCTCTACCTCTTCAGCTCTTGGGTAAGAAATTTTTGTACTGAAATCCAAGAGCTGAGGGTAGTGGCCACAAAGTAGGAGAGGGCTCGAAAGTGGGTTTATTACGTGAGAATCCACTATACTGGTGGAGCAAATCACGTTGGCAGGACACTGTGAAGTTTAGAGTCACGTACTGCGAGTTGCCGTCTAGCTGATCTCAAAGATAATTTAAAGAGCTAATTTTAAAGAGGCAGTAGGTCACAGTCCACAGATGGGGCAACAATCTCTGTGCAGTTCTTAGTTACTAACTGTGCTTCCACAATTTCCTCTCACTGGGTATCAGTTTTCTCCTCTGTAAAATAGGGATTACACATGCCTGTTGCCCTGTCCACATGGTACTGTTCTCTAATGAAAGGTGGTGCTTCTTTTGATCATTTTAACATATATAAAGTAATAAGAAAATAAGATAAGAATTAGCCAAGAAAAATAGCAAATATTGTTGGTTAATGCAAATGCTAATGACCATTTTTCATGTCTGCAACTCCAAGGACCTAGTTACTTTCAGCTGATAGTCTCAGCCCTCTGTCATGTAACTGCTTGCTGACATAGTAAAGAACTGGTCCTTACAGACTCGTTATGTGGTGATGGGCTGCTTTTGCAAAGTGAAATAATCTGTGCTTTATGTGACGGAGCAGCAACTACCATTCAAAGAGCTAAATCAGCATAAAATTTCCCTTGTGAATACCACGGAGGGAAACTCATGGTGTGTGCAGGGAAACCTTTTGTGTCTCGTGAGCACTGGTGATGTTATTTTCAGTGCCGTCAGCCTTGTGTGTGGATCTGGTGATAGGTGTCAATCAACTCCAATCATTTACAATTTTGATTCGAGTAGGAAAATGTCTCTCACATTTGTCCTCTGGCAAACTTTCTGCAATATTCATCTAGTAGAGCAAAATTGGGAGGAAGGGCAATGACCATCTCCTCAATGACCCCTTAGTCCCAGGAGCGAAGTCTTTTTGCCCTTGAGAATATCTCAGAATATTTTAGGTGGAATGGCTAAGCAGAAAATCAGAACTGGATTCCATACAGCTTATCACATTGTTTTCTACACTATAAAATGTGATTAATGCAATTGCAATAAAGTCACATTGGTAAATCATTTCTTCCCTCTATCCCAGACCCTTACATGTTTAATCATTTTTTCTCTGTGCTTATATGTTTTTCAATCATAAAAAATGTCTCGCCACACTTAGATCATACAATCTGCTCTCGTAGCCATGGATTTGACTTATTTATTACTAAAGATCTGGTGCATGGACTATATACTTGATGCCTCCACCTTCTTAGAATCTATTCACTTCCTCCTGAAAACACTGTCACTAGCCTATAAAGGCCTTTATGCCAGTGAAAAAACAGTGTTCTCCATAAAAACATGTGCTGTCATCTGCCAGAAAATTGTCATGATCGCTATATACATCTGCACTTCTTCTGATGTAACCGACGCCTCTTAGATTTGGGTCCTACACAGCCTGCACAAACATAAACTTTGATGCTGAATGTAGGAAGAAAAGGAGAGAAATCAAAGATAACTCTTGCCTGAAACCTGAGAGACTGGGAGAAAAGCATTGCTGTTAATAGGGCTAGAGTCATCCGGAAGAGCTGTTTGGAGACTGGGAGACGATTACTTCAATTCTGGATAAGTTTGAAAAGTACTAAAGTATCAGATAGGCACGTCCAGTGTGCTGAATAAAACTCTAAGGCGGAATGTGAGGGTTAGAGGTAACGGTTTGGGATTTCTCTGCAAGAAGTGATATTTAAAACAAAGGGAATAGAAGAAGAGTGAGTTCCAAAAGAAATTAAAGACAAAGAAAGACCCTTGATAGGCCCGTTTTCTTAAAATATGGAAGGAATAGCAAGATTTTAAGGAGAGGATCCCTGCATACAGTTGCACGGTTGTGCACTGCACAACTCTGTCTGGTACCAGCCATATCTTAGTCATCATAGATTCTCTAGGAGATGGCAGTAAAATGTCTTGATGGAAGGAGCCCTCTTTCTAACTTATAGAGAAGAATAACAGACTAGCATTTGCCACACCTTAACGATCTTATCTTTCAAAATTTTTCTTGACTACATTCTCAAATAATCTTAAAGTAAATCTCTGACTAGGCCACAATCCATGTGTGACCCTTTAAAAATTCTTCAGATTTCCACACACTAATAAATAAAATCTGAACTCTTTAGACGTACATTCAGGACTCTCCACAGTACTGTCCTTTAAGAATTATGCCTTCCAGCTCAAATAAACTTCTCACTCTCCACCAAATATATCCTATACTTTCCTGATTTCCAGAGTTTTCCCATGCTTCAGCAGAGGGTATTATTATAACTGTTTTACAGATGATATAACTGAAGTTTAAGTTAAGTATTTGTCCAAGTCATCCATTTCTAAAGTCTGTGCTCTTTGTCACAAGGATATGCCGTTCATACTAACTGAGTCTATGTATTACTTGTATTTGTATAAATTACCTACAATATCATGTATATTTGTTGAATCAATTGCTTTATATATGCTAACATGTTTAAAACTTGAAATATGTGGAACCATTAAATATTTAAATTTATTAATATTATTATCCAGTTGTCAGCTTATGCTAAAATAAAAGTCTCTGGGCAAAGAAAACATTTTGTGTTATTATTGGAATTTATAGACATGAAGTATCACAAAGCGTTACTAAGTATAAAATGACAGGTAGTCATGAAAATATTTCTTTGTTGCTCATGCCAGTAGACCTATTAAAGCTTCCAATAACCAGAGTCAACTCTCATTCGTAACTGTTGAAAATGATCCATGGTGGGGCCACAGGAGCTCACTCCTGGTGGGAATTCAAAACGGTAGTGCTACTTCAGAAGACGTCTTTCAGTTTCTTCCAAAGGCTAACAGTCTTACCATATGATTCACCAACTGCACACCTACGTATTTGCACAGGTTAGTTGAAAGTTACTTAGGTCCACATAAAAACCTGCACATGCATGTTTGTAACAGCTTTATTCATAATTGCCCAAAATTAGAAGCAACCAAGGTATCTATCAAGATAGGTGAGTGGATAAACTATGGTATATCAGACAATGGAATATTACTAGGCAATAAAAAGAAATGAGCTATCAAGCCGTGAAAAGGCATGGAGGAACCTCAAACAAACATTGGTAAGTGAAACAAGTCAGTCTGAAAATGCCACATACTGTATGATTCCACCACATGACATTCTGCAAACGGCAAAGCTACACAGAGTAAAAACGTCAGTAGTTGCCAGGGATTAGGAGGGAAGCGGCGGAGCACAGGGGATTTTGAGGGGACTGAAACTCTTCTCCATGATACTATAATGGGAGATAAATGATGCTATGCATTTGGTAAAACCTACAGAACTAACTGTACAACACAAATAGTGAACCCTAATATAAACTATGACCTTTTCCTAATAATCATTTATCAAATTGGTTCATCAATCGTAACAAATGTACTATGTTAACAATAAGAGAAACTGTGATGGAGGGAGGGGGGGAATACATGGGAACTTCGCAATTTTCTTTTTTTTTCTTTTTTTGTAAACCTAAAACTGCCCTAAGAAATGAAGTCTATTTACTTTACAAAAATCAGTATTAAAATTAACACATATGTGACGTTATAAGAAATAAATATTTGGCCTCTGCTCTCAGTTTCTGGCAAGGAGGTTCTAAAACCCTTGGAATTTCCTGAGGGACTGAGTGAAAGGAATATCTTTCCTTGTTCACACTACGCCCCTTTCAACCTGCCCTGGGTCTATGCTAATGAGGTGACTCCTGAAGGAGGGTCTGGCTGCCGCAGGAACCAGCCATGTGCCTAGAGGGCGGGGACTCTCAGGGCCACACCACCCCCTTCCAGGAAGAGGAGGGGATTTAATTAAATCAATCCTCATTGGCCAATGATTTAATCAGCGGCGCTTCTGTGGACTCTCCATAAAAATCCCCAAACAATGGCGTTCGGAGAGCTTTGGAATTGGGTGCTGGGAGGGCGACTTGCGGGACAGGGCAGGAAACTCCCCCATCACTCACCCCCGTACCACCCTTGCGGGATGCACTTCTTCCATTTAACTGTTCATACGTTGTATGTGACTTATAATAAAACACTAATACTAAGCTGAGTACTTTCAAGTTCTGAGCCAACCCAGCAAATTCTGGAACCCAAGAGGGACTTGTGGGGAACCCTGATTTATACCAGGTTAGTCAGAAGCGTGGGAGGCCCAGACTCGTGATGGGTGTCTGAAGTAAGGGGCAGTCTTCTGGGACTGAGGCTGTACACTGTGGGCTCTGTATCAACTCTGGGTAGTGTCAGCGGTGGTGTGGGTACAGTCATCTAATAGACTCTGGCCATTTTCCTGTCTCTCTCCCCTCGCCAGACGTTGGGGGATGAGACTGAAAGTCTCAACCCTCGAACCACTTGGTTGGCTCCACCGGCATCCAGCCCCCATCCTTAAGTGCCTTCTAGAAGTCACCTCATTAACATATTATAAGAGACACCTTCAAACTCCCATCACTTAGAAAATTCCAAAGGTTTGGGGAGCTATGAGGCAGGAACCCTGGATGAAAGCCAACTATAGATGAAAAAATATTCCAGACATACTGGGTCATCTACATGACCAAATCTATTTTTCTTGTAAATCGCAATATCACACCAGCCTACCTAATTGCTTAATAAATAATAGTATTAGTAGTAGCAGGAGTAACGACTTGACCAATATTCCTTAATTCCCCACTGGATTGTTCCGTGCTCCATCCCTTTTAAGATCTTCTCCCCATCAGCAGTTTTAAGAACCACACCCTGAGGGGCAAGTTTCAATTCATCAGTACCATGCTATTGGTTCTGTAGTTCATACATTTGATAAGGAAGTTTTATCCATCAGTATGAGAGGAGTTGGTCCCAAAGTTTATGAGCTATAGTCCAAGATGCTGCTTTCTTTTTAAAAATGTGCTGTAAATATAGCACTGTAATTTAAAATAGTGCCTCTAAATAGCTTGGAGGATAGAGTAAACCAATATAAGGTTGCCATATCTGCAAGTTGATGTTTTAGGTCCTCCTCAAGTTTCTCCATTCCTGATAAAATCCTATCTCAATGATTATTATATAACAGCTCTTATCATCTCTGAATTCATCTTAGTTTCATACACACACATACACTTACCTACATATAACTTCTTAACTATTGGGATAAAAATGGACACAGTGCCACAGGTACATACATATAAAAATCTTTTATGCTATCTGTAATGAATCATTAATTATATTGACGTTGCACAACAATTTAATCTTTCTGCTTGAAGCATAACGTTCTTCTCAAGGACAAGACTCTTAGATCCCTTTCCCTTCCTGCGGCATAGCAGAAAGCACAGACACTATTCACACAGTTCTTGTCTTAAAGTCTGGCTTCTCTCATTTACTGGTTCACTGATGTTAGCTAGTTACTGAAAGGTCTCTGAAACTCGGCTTTATACTTAGAGAGTTGTACGAGGATCGAAGGAGAAAATGATACTTAAGGTGCCAAGCATATTCAATGCACTTAATTGATGATGCTTATTATTACAGTTTGGTTGGCTTAGTCTCTAAATTTATTATACATGTAATTAATACTCACCCCTTGTCATTAGAAAAGTATGTCCACCAGAACAAATCCTAAGATAAACAAAACATGCTCCTTGAAGGAATAAGCCATTTGTTAGGCAGAATTATAAAGATGACGCCTTACGATTCCTGTTCTCAAACTCTAACCTAGGTATTGCAGGGATTCTGTAGTTGTAATTAAGGTCCCCAGTCAGTTGACTTTAAAATGTGGAGATTAGCCATAATGTGCCCGATTTAATGACACATCCTTTAAATGGTAGAAATGGAAGACACAATGAGAAGTCAGGGAGATTCAAAGTGTGAGATGGACTGGACACACTATTGCTGGCTTTGAAGATGGAGAGAAACCACAAGTCAAGGATGCAGGCAGGCTCTGGAAGCTGAAAACAACACCCAGCCCACAGGCAGCTAGAAAATAGAAACCTCAGCACTACAACCGCGCTGATCCTACGAGTCTTCCTCCCTCTTCAGGTAAGAGCCCGGGCTGGTCCAAACCTTGATTTTGGCTTAAGAGACCCTGTACCGGGGCCCAGGATCTCTGACCTATAGAACTGTGAGCCGATGAACAGGGACCGTTTTAAGCCATTAAATGCTTGGTAGTTTGTTGTGCAGCAAGAGAAAACTAAGTCATATTCTTTTGTTTCTGATGCTTCTTCTGGTGCAGTTCCTGGCTTATTGTGAGTGTGCAGCAAACATCTTTCCACGGAACGCTGAAATACGTTTTCAATGCCTATACTTATATTTTAAGAAAAGATATTTAAGATATAAAATACTATTTGTCCAGGATCCTACTGATGAAAAGGAAGGAGAGTAAAAAAAAATCTAAGAAGTGTATTTCTACATCATTATATGGGGACACCATTGCTGGTTCCCTCTGGGGATTCAGATTTTAAATGAGCCAGTTCAAAGGTGCCTTGATATCCTTCCTGATGTGTCTCACACTCTCTAATATATTTAAATTATATGCAAGTTGAAATCCCATCCTATTTCTATGATACAAAGTTATTGATCCTATAGCTAGCATGTTGCTATCCAATAAATGCCCAATTCTTCTAATTTTCCTTTCAAGTTTATTTTAGTTTTGTACCTTAAGCGTCTGCATCATACTCCAATCATTTAAAGTAGTGTTGATGAAGACTCCTTTAAGGGCAGTTTAGCATGGTAACCTAGAAAGAAAACTCTCCTTCTACTTGAAACCGTTCACCGCTGTAGCTGCAAGCCTGGGGCAAGTTACTATCCCTCCCTGTGTCCCAGTAACCTCATCCACAGAAAGGGGTGAATCACTGTGCCTATTTCAAAGTTTGTTGTGGGAAAACAGGGAGTGAATATACGCAAAGTCCTTAGATCAGCGCTCGACACCGTAAGATCCACACGAGTATGTTCCACCATCACTTAATTTTGCATCTCTATATTCAAAAGTCAAACACTGCCTTTACATAGGATCTAAGCAGTTAGGAGCATCCCTTTGGTGGTAATGCTGTGAAATTTCATTTTTACCCCTCTGATGGCAACAAAATCGCTTTGAATTAGCGCTTTTTAATACTCTGGCGTCTCTAAGCACTCACATTCCCAAAGGGGAAAAACTTTTTTTTTTTTTTAAATTCAAAATCCTTCCTCCTATGAGAAGAATGTTAGCTTTTCTATAAAGTTAAAAAAAACCAAAATAGTGAATTCGAGGTCCATGGCCATGACATGCCAACGGGAGGCTGGACAGTAGCTGGTGTGTCCTCTGAAGACTGACACCACTTCCAACATGCACCCCTCGGTCTCTCGTAAATTACTGCCGAAACGTGCAGCCGAGGGTCACGGGCACGTCAGCCCACCGACTGGAATACAGAAGGCGACTTCTGAACTCGCTTTTCCAGGACTGAAAGGATAACGCAGCAGCGCCACCTAGTCGTCCAAGTTCAACGTGCTCCTTACTTATACTTACAGGGAATTCAGGCTGCTTTGACAAGCAGGAATGTAACATCTGAGTTTCTGTTACTGCTGACGTCACCCCTGTATTTATTTTAAGAAATACTCCTCTTTAGCAAGCGACAGAAGTGATAACTTCAAGGTTCAGGTTAAGGTAACTATTCCTCTTGTTTGCTGCATTCATACCAGAGGGTTAACAAACTGTACCTACTTATTCTCAATACTGTTCTCGAATTTTGCTTGTATCTGAATTACGCATCTGCATATTCACTGTATATTACTGTCTGTCCCAGAGTTTCCAGCGTCACCAAGTAGGGCCTATGCTTTCCATTAAAGTTAAGACAGTATCTAGAATATTCCAAGGGTGAAATAAGGCATTTTATTACACGCTGCTTAAGAGATAACTGTTTGATTCTGTAATAAGGCACACACACAGTTAATGGTCTACATTCTTCACTCAGCCTGGGGGAGGTTTGCAGGTAGAATTGGAAGCTCACAGGTGACTAACTGACACATACACTCGACAGAAGCGGGTTCTCTGAGTCAGAAGCACCTGCCATCCTGCCATATCGAGACCGGACTTGCACACCTGGGGTCAGGCCTGGGAATGTCTGTGCAGTGAGCTGGAGGAAGTACAGGATTCTCAGAGGTGAGGGAGGGCCCACAGGAGGTCCAGCTCCATAAAGAGCTGCCATGTTGATTGACAAGTGGTGGGAGTGGAGGAAACCACACCAGCAAAGTTATGTCTACAGGAGTAACCCCTCACCTATGACGTTACTGTGTCACCCAACTTCAGGATGAAGAAAGCAGAAATGCCACCGATGAATCACCATTCCATCCCCTTCAATGTGCACGGACAGAGTCCTCCTGAGGTGGAAATATGCTGCCAGCCTTTCTTCCTCTGCCAAAGAGGCTGGGAATCTGTTGCTAATTCTAATAGCCACAGAATGAGCGACGAGGAAGAAGAAACCCCAAGACATTGCTCTCAGGCAGCCCTTTCTTCCTTTTTATAAAGCACGGCTATACTCAGACTAGAGTAATATAATCCCTCTCCTTCCGCCTTTTCTTTTTTCCTTCTTCCCTTACATCTTTTAAAAAGAAATTTCTATTGAACTCATTTACTTACTAAAATTAAAGACATTTCTGAGCTTTTCAAAGCTTCCCTTCTTTACCAGAAGATGCAGATTCAATACTTACAAAAAGTAAAAATCATGAAGACCGCTTTAAATCAAGGATAGCACTTGACAAAGTATCACTCAATCAAACAGTACAATGGTATTAGGAAAGTAATTTAAACACAGGAAATAGTTTAAGCTTCTAGGAAATCTATTTTCCTTAAAACGACAACAAAAGCCTATGTGTACATATTTCATGTAAATTTAAAGTACACTTTCAGATCAACTTGTCAACCCACTCAGATGTCTTCCACAACTGTAGGCAACTTTACAGTATTGATGGAAGATGGAGAGTTACGCAGGAGTAAAGCAAAATACCTACGTGCGGTATTATTCCTTCCTCTCAAAGGATGCCTTAAGATCCCATATGATTATAGATTAAAAACTGAGAATCTACATAAAGGTCTGGCTTTAGAGTCTGTGCTCTCACCCAACAAGTTCACATGAACTTCTGGAATGTATACCTGCAGCAAATACAGAGTTAAGTACTCATGGAGATTAATGTTCATGGGACAGAATACAGTCAATAGTATTACTGAAATCTTCTGGCAACCATTTTCCTTCCACATGGTGATCTGAGTGCTTGGCATTTAGTGTCTGTGGCGGCATCTGCTAACTGATCTTCAAACCTCTTACTACTTCTTCCAGAACAGACAACCTATATTTTCCTTTCTCCTTTGCAGTAACTTGCAGCAATAGATTGTGACAGGAAGTAATGTGCAGCACCTACAGACCTGACCCGTTTAAAAACAAAAACAAAAACTGTGTTCCTCTTCACCGGCTGCTTGATGCAGTAAGCAGGGAACCCTGAAAATCAAATATTGAATAAGGCTGAGCCGTAAGAAGGCTGGAAAAACATAGAGCCATGCTATAGAGTGGCAAAGGTGATAAACCCATGGTCCATAGTAAACTGGAAGGCAGATTAAAGGTAGCTCTAGCCGAAATGAATGGAAAAAGAACAGTAGTGTGTGTGGATGGTACTTTTACTTAGCAAAGAACTACAAGAAAAGGATGAGTTTAGGCATGGATTCTAAGCAGAAACGTAAAAGACGTGAGAGAATCTAGAAATATGGGAACTTTAAGACTGGAAAGGCCAATTGTTTTAGACCTCAGAGTAAGAAGTAAGGATGACGGGGGCTTTGAAAGACAGAACCCACTAAGACCCTGACAAGGGCATCAATCAGATTAAGGGTGTGGACTCTCCCAGCTGGTCTGTTATCTCCAATGGCCTCAGGGTGGCTACCAAATGAGGGGAGAGAATGAGAGAGACAAAAATAAAGTCATAAGAATTCTGTCTGAGAAAGAACTTTGGGTTTGTCACTGATACACAGAACTTACTGAAAGCACACAGAAAAGTCTACTAGGTTTCCAAAGAAACCACAAGCTTGGACTCTCTGAATTTTAATCCCACCAGCAGGCCCTCTAGCAAGAAGGAGAAAGAGATTGTGAAAGTTTGCAAGCCTAGGAAGAGGGCCTGGCGCCCAATGGATACGTCTATGGGGAATAAAAGCAAGGAAGAGACTCCCAGTGGCTACAGATAACAAGGCACAAGGTAGTGCCTCACACAGTGCTGCACCGGCACATAATCAAGGAAGCTTCCCCGCCCCCAGCTTAAAAGAACCTCTCCGCGACCACCCAGAAAGATTCCATCACTGCCTTGGACCAGTGACTGCTGTGTGACTCCCCTTCCTTCCTTTTCTAAAGGGGAATGTTTCTGCAGTTACCTTATCCTTGCCTCTCCAGTATGTATTACATGTCGAAGAGGAACTGATAAGCCGTCAGTTTGGTCCGTGGGTCTCTGAACCACAAGGACCAATTTATAAAGATGGCAAATTGAAACGCCTAGAGAGGCCAGGTTGCCAGCACAGGTGAGTTAAACACTGCGTATATCTGACGAACTGTAGAGCCTCTGTCGGACTGCAGAATGAGAGGTGGCTGCCACGGCTCATTTTCTAAACAGTTTTTGCCATGTAGAAATGATGTTGTGGTTCCTTCCTTTTTTTTTTTTTTTTTTAAAGAATACAGAAATCTGAATTTTTCTGTAATGTTGGATCAAAATATTAAAAGGAATTTTACATAGCATCAAAAAGAACGCAAATAACAAATGTTGGCTAGGATGTGGAGGAAAGGGTACCCTCGTGCACTGTTGGTGGGAATGTAAATTGGTGCAGCCACTGTGGAGAACAGTATGGAGGGTCCTCGAAAAACTAAAAATGGAGCTACCATATGATTCAGCAGTCCCACTCCCGGGTATACATCTGAAGAAAAAACCCCACTAATTTGAAAAAACACATGCAGCCCAATGTTCATAGAGGTATTATTTACAATAGCCAAGGTACAGAAGCAACCCAAGTGCCCATCAACAGATGGATAAAGATGTGGTATATATGTGTGTGTACACACACACACACACACACACCCACACACACACACACACACACACACACACACACACACACACACACTGGAATATTACTGAGCCATAAAAAGGAAAGAAATTTTGCCATTTGCAACAACAAGGATCAGCTTGGAAGGTATTATGTTTAGTGAAATACATAGAGAAGGACAAATACTACATGGTATCCCTTATATGTGGAACGTAGAAAATGAAACAAACTAGTGAATATAACAAAAAAGAAATGGACTCGATATAGAAAACAAACTAGTGTTTACCAGTGGGGAGAGGGAAGGGAGAGGAACACATTAGGCGTAATGGATTAAGAGGTACACGCTAGTATGTATAAAATAAATAAGCTACAAGGATATACTGTACAGCACAGGGAATAAAGCCAATATTTTGTAATAACTATAAATGGAGTATAATCTTTAAACAAATACATTTTATGGCTAACAGCAACATTTGCATAGTTTAAGCTGACCTGTGGGCTACCTGTGACAGTGCTGTGTTTTTGTTTTTTAATTTACTAATTTTATTTTACTGTGGTTAAGAACACTTAACATGAGATGTACCCTCTTCACAAATCTTTAAGTGTACAAGTTTTTAAGACTAATCAAAAAGACAATGCCAGAATAAGATGATCAGGAGTAAGGGGTCATTTTAGAGTAAAACATCCTGGAAGAATGCCAGTGAGCTCGTTAGGTGATGCAAATTCTAACAGTGAGTCGTCATAAAAATATTTTAAAAATTCAGATATCCCACAGAGAAGAGCCTTCATTCTTTGTGGGGGGGGTCATATGTGCTACGGGGTAAAGTTGGAAGGCATGTTACCTTCAAAAGAACAACAATAATCCTTAAAACCAAGAGTCAACGAATCAAGAGAACACCAAACTTTCCGATGAAAACACCCTGAGTGTAAAAGAAGGAGAGATGCTTATTTCTCACCTGTTTTGTCTGGATCAGTAATACCATCAGACTGAGAGTAAGTTTTCTGAGATGATTCCTTGCAGCTCTTGTTTTGAAAATGAACTTTGTTAATAAAGTATTTATTCAAATTTAAAATACACTTGAAATCTGTAATCATCTAAGTTTATAATTTTGGTACCTAACGGCATGGCCTTATTTTTGAGGGTGGGCTTTTTGAGTAGTTTTTAAAGAAGAAAAATCAAGGAAATAGTAGCCTTGGACAAAACAGCGATGTTAAGATGACAAAATTAAACCACTGACCAAGATCAACTCCGTAACGTATGTTTCTATCAGGAATAGCGCTAATGGAATACATTCTGATTGACTGTTTTTAAAATCCCTGTTGTACATTCTGTCATTCTGTTTTAAACACATATGAATTTTTGCATGAAATGGCAACTTATTGATAAGAAAACAGAGCAAGTCGACAGTAGTAAGTCAATTCTAGCTACTTGTTATTCTTCACATTTGTATGTTTTGCTTTACCTTCAGAATCAAAGCAAAATGCTAACGTCATTTAAATTGTATCTTTATCAGTAAGAGTGTAAAAATATCAGTAAATGAAATCAGCTGCAACTATGATGTTTTATTTACTGTTTTACTCAATTTATGGCTTTTTCTGAATTATTTTGATCAGAACGTTTATAGGCAATAGATAAAATTAAGTTCCTTTTTTCCCATCAATGCATATTCTCTCTGAAGCTTTTTAAAAATTCCAACTCTGCATGACTTGTGAAGACACAACCTAAACAATTTTGAGAGTTGGTCTGTAAATTAGAGAAGCATAACAACTAGAATGAAATAAAAGGTATTCTAAATTCCTGGATATAGTATTAGTTCACAACGCTTAAGTCTGAAAAGAAAACTTTAAACCCATCCTAAGGTAACTGATTCCCCAGGTCTTTCACTTTATGTGTCTCATATTGCCCTTAAGTGGCCAAAGGATCTATTTACAGTATTAGAGGAGATGTACACCAGCTACATGGTTCTTCTGTCTCAAATATGAAAACACAACCAAGGATTTTCAGGTATTTGGACAACCAACAGCAGGAAAGAAAAGACCAAGTTAAGTGAATAAATATTAAAGAGAAAGACACTGGAATGGACACTTTGTAGAACAGACAAGACTTTTAAAATCCTCACTGAGAGTGCCCTCTTGATTTTATTGGTGGAATCATTTTTCTCCATGTTACCTCTAAATATTTGAGTTCCTCAGGCTTGGTCCGAGATCCTTCTCTTCTATTCTTTCCCTCTACCTATGTGATCTCATCCAGTCCTATGGCATCAAATAACATCTATATACTGACTACACCCAATGGTGTATCTTCACTTTTGACCCCTCCTCTGAAACGTATATCTAACTGCCTACATTGCATCAGTGCATATCATATACACTGGATATCTCGGTGTATTTCCATTTTCACAGGTCTCTTACTACACCTCACACCCCAGCATGCTTGTCCTAAGTCTTTCCCATATCTGTAAATGCCCTAGCCCAATTACTCAAGACAAAATGGATATCAACTTTCTTTCTTTTTGTTTTCTCTATTTGACCTCCCACATCTGACCTATCTCAACTGCTTCCTCAGCGTGAAAGAGTCTTTCCCAGATCTTGACATGGTTGCATCTTCTGACTTTCATGTCTTAACCAGCTTGTCACCTGCTTAGTGAGACTCTCCCTGATGATCCAATCTCAAATACATGGGTACGGACATCAGTGAATTGTGAAAAAGAGGAAGAAGGATGGAAAGGATGAGAGAGGTTAGCTCTATTAGATATGCGGATATATTGTAAAATAATGGAAATACACGGTAATGATACTAAAATATAGATGGCTCAAAAGAGAAATATTATTATTATAATCTAAAAATAGCAAAAGTGGAGAAAGGGAATTTACAGATATTATTTTAGCTTCACACTTAATTACTACCATAAGTCAATAAATTCCAAATAGATTGCAGAGTTAAGAAGGAAATCAGCAGAGAATGGACTACATTATTTATCCCCAAAGGTATTGATTTTAAAAGAAATAATTATAAAGACAACTCAGGTAAAGGAGAAAAATCTGCCATACAAGAATGACAAAAAGCAATAAAATAAAATGGAAAATGACTATAAAATATTTGTACAAACGGAATCAAAATTTATTACATCCTAAAGTAAGAATTTACATATGAGAATGTCACTTAGACAATAGATAAGCCCCCTCCCTTTAAATCCTGTATGAGAGGAAATTCAAATATTAACCTAATGTAACGAAAGTGTTCAATTCAATAGTAATTAAATGAAATTTACCTAAAACAGTTCTTTATTATTTTAATTTTTAAATAATCAACCTGAAAAAATGTAAAGTACCATTCTGTCAGTGTATATACCCATAAGGTAATAAAAAAATCATTTCTTTGATTGCCTCTGGGACTTTATTCTAAGGAAATGATCATAAGTAAGAAAACTGTCAATATATATAGGAAAATGCTTATTGTAATTTTTTCCAATTGAAAAAATCCTGGCAGCAACGAAAATACTCAAGTAAATCATGACATCTTAATGTGAAATGTGTTATAATCATTAAAAAATTATGAACAGCATGTGGCAACACTGATTAACCTTAGTGAAAAAATGCTATGATAATTACGTAAAATACACATGTACTTACAGATAAAGACTGAAGGGTCATATGATATAAGGGGAATATGTGGATTGTTTCTCTTTTTAAATTTCCTTTAATAAATTGTGGATAATAGACACAAATATTTTTAAAAATTCTGTTGTACACAAATAGAATAGGGAAGGGCACAGAAATCAATAAGCATAACTTCATCTCCATTTTTTTTAAAAAAGATCAAAACATATGTCTTAAGAAAATCAATTTAGCACAGTTAAGTAATGATTTGGTACTAACCTAGGAACACCCATATAGAAAGATATGGGTAAACTCACACTAAGTTCATGAAACAGCAAGTCCCCATTGTGCCTCTACCTATAGACTAGTTTAGGGCCATTTCTTTGTGTACCAGAGAGTCCGCTGAGTGCAATGGTTTAAACACAGCTCTGGAGCCAGTCTGGGTTTGGATCTTAGTTCTACCACTCACTTGCTACTTACTAATTCCTTAACCTTCTTTGGCTCCAAATCCATGAGATGGAGTATAAGTAGTATATCTCCTAGGGTTGCTGTAAGTCTTCAATGAATTAAGGTTTTTAAAACACAACAGCGCCTGGCATACAGGAAGTACTTAGTAACATGTTAGCTACTGGACACAAACGAAAAAACAAAAACTAAAGTGGCTCTTCTACCAGTCACTGATTTTTACCTAACCATGTTTTCTTTCCTTTAAAGTAGAATTCACTATCTGAATTTAGTGTTCTTGTATATGTTTGCTCACAATTCAACAGTTTAAGGGGAAAGCCAATGAAACAAGAATATCATAGTCCAAATACGGAACATACAAAAATGTGGTATTCATTGAAGCTTTGATATTAGCCAAGTACTGACGAAGCATTGATGAAGATATCGTGATATTAGACCAGAGAGGAAATATAATCTAATGTACCACTTGTCCTGATACTGAATAATATTAATATACTCTTAATAATGTAAAAAAAAACTACTGATTTAGAGGCTATACACACATAAACATCCATAATCATATATACACACAAATATATGTACAAACAGAATGTATATTCAATACCTATAATATGCTGCAAGACAGAATGTACACCGAAGGGCCTTGAATGTGTTCAAGTAACAGAAAGTGAGACACTAGGAAGAAAAACAAAATGGAGAAAAGGGCAAGGACGGTAATAGGATTATCAAGAGAGACTGTTAAAAGTGTACGGCAAGGGCTTCCGTGGTGGCGCAATGGTTGAGAATCTGCCTGCTAATGCAGGGGACACGGGTTCGAGCCCTGGTCTGGGAAGATCCCACATGCTGTGGAGCAACTGGGCCCGTGAGCCACAACTACTGAGCCTGCGCATCTGGAGCCTGTGCTCCGCAACGGGAGAGGCCGCGACAGTGAGTGGCCCGCGCACCGCGATGAAGAGTGACCCCCACTCACTGCAATTAGAGAAAGCCCGTGAGCAGAAACGAAGACCCAACGCAGCCAAAAATAAAATAATAAAAGAGTGTACGGCAAAAAGTAGTAAAGTTTACATATATTATTTAAAATCATAATAGCAACGAATAGGAGTAATAATATAAATATCAAGTTTTGGGAAGCAAGAAATCAAGACGAACTGAATTCTCATCTGTTATAACTGGGAACCAATAGATAATTATCTGAAATTGAGGTCAGGAAACAGAGGTTTAAGTATAATTTCTAGACTCACAAAGGTAAACCTAGTAATAAGAACAGAAAAACTTAGTAGAACTTGCCCCTGGGGGTGGGATAGGGACAGAAGGGGAGGAACACAATCCCACTGCTTTCCCTAAGTTTCTCTGTACTATAGCATTTGTTCATATGTGAATGCATTACTTTGACTTTTTGAAAAGTTGAGTTAAAAAAACAGAAATTGCAGTTTGCTTCTTTATTTATACTCTTCAATAAATTAGGAGTTTGGGGGCATCTTTTTAATTAATTTTTATTGGAGTATAGTTGATTTACAATGCTGCGCTAATTTCTGCTATCAATAAATTGTCTCCATGAAACATCCTTTTCCTACCTATCCTGTGACTGGTGTTCTCTTTATTCTATGTGCAGAGCCTTTTGTACTCCCTGCATCATGTGTGTTCTCACCTTAGCCGTCTTTGAATAGGGAAAGTTCTAGCCAGGCACATCGTTTACCCATAAACGCTTTGGGTGGATTCTATTCTTACAGCCCTTCTGTGAATGTCAGAATCTTCTTTTCCAACATTAACCTAGAGGGCGGGCAGTCGATATGCATGACCAAACAGCACTGTCCATCCATCATTTATCTGCTTTGGCTCCGCTGGTCTAAGGAGGGATCTCTTGTTCCTGCTCTCTGGTCAGTGGACCAAGCTGAGTGGAATTTACTGCTGAAGAGGTTAATCTAGGCCATGCTTCCCTCGTCAGAAAGAAGGCACGGAGCTCTTTGTTCCTCAGAAAGCCTGGCTCTCTTGGTTCTTCCCATTTGTGTTCCTTCCTGTTACTAACTTCACAGCTCGAGGTGAAATAAACTCTCACCACTTCGGTGCCTGTTTGTTCTGCATTGTTCTACGCTGTAGCTTCCACAGGGGTGTCCAAAAACGTTAATGTGGGGGCAGCTGGTGAAAAGGTACTGTGGCCAGAAAGTAGTGTCTATACAGTAGAAGGGTTTCTGTTTTCTGCTCCACGAAATTCCATAAGGAAGAATTTGCAGGCAAAGGGCATGGAAAGTATTATTTTACCTCCGTGCTTCTGTGCCACTGTCCATGCTTTGAGAATGGAAGTGTGTCCCAGGGTCCGGGAGGGCAGTGACCCTAATGGACCACGGCACACTTAAGATGCGGGAGGACAAACGTGCTTCCGTCTCAGCCATAGTCCATTATTTGTATTTACCTATTATGCAAAATTTCATCCTCGTTATCCAACCATTTTATTTGCTTTCTCTGATTAAAGAAAATGTCAGACAGTTGAAGGCATCCTGAGGCAGGTAAAACAGAAGCCTGTGATCTGTTCTAAGCAGAATGGGAACAGGACGATGCTTGCCTGCCAGAGGGAGGGGCCTAACACTTGACCAAGGCTACGATTCTGAGCCTGGCCTTCAACTCCCCCCTCTACCACCCAGGCAAACTTTTAACTCCAAAATTTTACAAACCTAGAAAAAGTATGTTAGCAGACCGTAACAAGGAAAATATAAATAAGTCATCAAATACAGGATTGGTAGGTAAATATTGTTCTTGTTTCCAAGGTGAAGTGATTGAATATGAAGGGGTTTGGGGACAATGTTGGCCCTTCCGTTTTTTTCTTCTTTGTTGGTTTATTAGTTGTCTTAATGACACAGCTGTACACCCTTAACATTTTAGTGTATGACATTTACTATGTAACCTGCTTCAACAATTACACCCCAACCTGAAGGTCCAGGTCAGATAGTAATTGGTCATTCTGCTGAAGCACGAATCAGATGGATATTGATATAAGGCAGAGGACAAGAGCAGACTTCCAGGCAAGGGTATGCACCTTGCCACTTCCCATCATGCACATCTTACTGTGGCTGTTCTGGTTTTCTGCTTTTCCTCATGTGTGAACATTCAGCTAAAATATATATATATATATTCCCTAAGCATAATTGTAAATAAAGAGATGTGAGAAAAAGTGACATTTTCAAAGCACAGTCATACTGAGTGAAGTAATCTAATCATCTCTGCATGGTATAACCACCTTTAAACAAGGAGGAATTTTGATAAAATCACTATCGATAAAACCATAAAAGTAAGCCACGTAATTAATAAATGTCATTTCCTGATGCTTTTCATTTCCTGAGTTTCCCCTTACCCGGTTTCTCAAGCTATACAGACTACTTCTTTCTGGTTTTAATTTATGTCAGAATATCATCTAATAGCTTTACACTTGATCTCAAAAAAGTTAATTTGATGCTGACTATTATTTTTCTAAAAGAGTTTAATGCTAATTTTATTTGTATTTTATAATACATATATATATACTTATATATATATGAAATACATGTGTCAGGAGGAAACTTCAGTGTGCATTTTCCCCCTACTAAAAACCCCCCAAAATAAACATGTGAAAATATATTGTAACTAATGTAAATGAAGACTGCTGATTTTCAAATAAAGAACCCAAGGATAATTGCACTGCTGACTCTCTAGTCATTGGGTTTGGGAAATTTGAAATACCTTCATCTTGGGTATCGTATATCTGTAATTGTTGGAAAACTTAGATGCAAAATCGCTGCCATGCAAGCTAATATTTTAAATAAATCTTATGTAAAATGTTATGAATTTATTAATTATTCATATGAATATACCACTGTAATAATAATTTTCCCATAAATAATTTGTTTCTAAATTAATTTTAAAGAATAGAATTGGTGAAGTTATCTTTACTTATTAAAGGATTAAAATGCTTCAGAAGTGAACGTTTTACCTATGTCTTCACAGGAAGAAACTTAACATGGAATTTCCAGCAAAGTACAATAAAAGTGTTTATGTCTCTCTATCCTATTTATATGACACCAATCAACTCATAATCCCATAAAGCATAATATGCCTGGTGTTAGACTTCAATCTTCTCTCAAATCTTCATTGATATTGCAGACCCAAGTGCAACAGAAGAGCTCCTTTGAATGTGCATTTCCATTGGTATATGAGGGCTGTGAGAGAGACTGTGAAATCTGAATCACAAATATCTCTGACGTAAGTCTCACTTTTCCAGATCCACATCCATAACGAGACACCCCCTGGAAGCGTCCCCACGCCCACGGAAACACATCTTCCGGGCAAAGAACCAACTGACTCCACGTGCAATGGGACACAGAAAAGAGAAAAGTGACAGGAGAGAAGGATGGCTATCAAACCATTTCTCTAAGGTTGCAACTGCACAAAACTTTTAGTCACCCCACTGCAACTAATCTCCAATGTTGTAAAAACAAGCATCTTTGCTCATAAAATATTGTCATTGAAAACAGTGTAAAATTGTCTCAAATGTGACCTTAGCCAGTAACAGAAGTCATTCACAATAAATAAAAGTTCTATTATCATTTATAAAATAATTTAGAAAGAGAACAAAGCTAATGTGTTAGAATTGTCTAGTTCATCAAGATAGATCCATTTATGAAAGTAGTTTATTTTATTCTATAATTAGGCAAAGGCACTTAATTTTCTGCTCTATTATTTGATAGAAACAAAGTATGGTCTTTCCAGATTTCTTAACACAAATGTTGAAAAGAACAGTATCAACATTTTGTGTACATCAAAGTCACTCTCTTTTCCCCAACTCCCTTGTTTGTTTCTGCTGAATCTCACACAGGGTGACTGGCTTTGTTTTATAGTTTTAATTTTGTATCTAGGGTTCATGTTTGACTAGGTTTTATTGTTATCTTGAGCAGGTAGACTGAGCACACAGGCCTGCAGAATATAGCTCCTTCTACTTCTTCCGGCACTGCTAACCTGGGCCGCTTCATCTCCTAGCCTCTGTGTCCTGGACACTAGTACGGTCACCTCAAACTCTAAACCCACGTGAAGGCAGTGAGTGGTCAGGAATTTTATGTGCAAAAACGTGTCAACACATTTCTTTGTCCTTTCCTTTTGGGGACGGGCAAGTTATTTTCCAGTACACTCTTTGAGAGTCTAAAATTTCAAGGGTCATGGATAGATATTTGGAGTTCTCAGTCCCCCCTCCCCACCTTGCAAGGGTCCAAGGCCTTGTGTATTTTCCCTACATGGTTCTTCAAAATATGTTCCTTAGTTATGGAGCCGGGCACATGCCCCTCAAGGGCAGTCACAGTTCAGCACTTCTCACTTCTCCTTTTCAGCTCTCTTGTCTTTGGGGGTTTGGGAATTTCCTTTTTCTATCTTGAAACTCAGATATGTTATGAAACAATTTTGTTCCAATGTTTCCAGCATTGCTGTGGGTTTGCAGAAGGATGGTCTTAGGTTTCCTAATCCTCTTTATTTCAAGAAAGAGCAGTTCCTCCATTTGTTAAGTGAATGTAGGACCTTTTGCTTCCTTTGTCCAGAGAGAAGAGAGTCATGAGTCAGATCAAATAAGTGTCTTGCATGCTAAAAATAAACAAATAAAATAACTTCTAAGTAGCCAGGTAGGAAGAAGGGAGAGCAATTTTGACTCCAAGAGGAAGCTAAAGATGAATGCTGAGCTCACCAAGTACCCTGGAAAGGACTGCACACGTGAAAGTACGTGGAACTTGGTCCTTTGGAGGCAGGAATCCTCTCAAGGGAGCATGAAACCAAGAGATTCACTCATCCTGGAACCTCCGTGCCTAGCTTTCCCCAGTACCATGCGCATTCAATCTCTGGGAACAGGTTTCCACCCTAAGCAGTCCTTCCCTCCCCTTTGTGAATGGTGGGGCTATCACTGAGCCTCTTGGTCCTTTCAGCAATGACTTCGGTATTAGTGGCACTAATCCAGGTCGTCTCCGTTTCTACCTGGCCTCTGTGAAGTGACTGATAGAGGAGCCTTTGCTACGCTCTACCTCCATGAAAGTGGTCACGTGGAGGAGAGTTGGGAGCGTTTGTGGCACGAGAGCAAGTTATTTGACAAGGAGCCCTCTTCACTGTGCACAGCTACAGAAGGAATCCGCCCATCTCTCCAGACCATCTGCCACTGAGTCCAGAGCCTGCCGTTCAGAACTCTGGGCTGGCCCAGACTCTGCCACATCCCCTGGATTCCACATGCAAAACTTTCCGACCAAGGTCAACTTGATGACTGCAGCTGGCTGTGGGAGGAGCCCTGCAGGAGAGGGAAATGTGAAGAAGGTCCTCTTGATGTGACTGGCATGTGAATTACCATGGACACTGCCCTCTGAGGGTGATGCAACACGTTATTTACACTAGAAACCATGTAAAGGAGATGCCTTGGTTACATAAGAGCGTGCTTAAATATCCATCACCAGAGATTTTACACGTATTAGCATCGACTCCCTATTATCCACATACACAGGTTTCACTCTGGACAAGCCCTAACCTGTATTTAATCCCAGAGTGCTATATGCTGACACCATCTACTTCTAAATGCATTTATTCACTATAGTCTACAATAAAGAAACTTACTGTGATATTAACAGAAAACACACATAATTAGCACGGTAAATTAGCAGCACCCCCAGAGTTCTAAAATGCATTGCAAAGACAAGTATGGTTGGTGGTTGCATTGTCGTCTATTTTGTATATACTTTAAGATGAACAAATGAAATCAACCCTATACAACAGTCAATATTACCTGCCTATCCTCTAGGCAATCTCTTCTACATCCCTCCAGACAGAACCTCAGATTTTTATCGAAATGTCCACTCTTCCCCCACAGAGCCAAAGGTGTGTGTGTAAAGTGACCATCAACCTTACTTCAATGTAGCTTCTTATTTTTCTGAGATTAATATTATGCCTCTTGCCAAGTGCTTGTTGAAGAATGGACATATGATGGAACTCTGGCCAGTATACTACGGAAAGTTGCCTTCTGTGGGATTCTAGGAATAGTTTCTTCCCTTCCAGGAGAAACATACAAGAGTAAATGTATTGTTTTACCTTTGGGTTTCCTGGTAAGTGTGAGATAAACCTCCTCATTCCTTGAGTCAACTGGAATCAGAGTTTCTGTGACTTGCAGCCAAGAGCATGTTAACAGATAAACTAGGCGTTCAAAACCATTCAGAATTCTTTGGGCTGCTAATCCAAACAAGATAGGCTACAGTGATAGTTTATATCTACCATAAGATAAATAACAGTGTGATTAACATAGCTTAAAATGTACATGCTGAACTTGAAAGAAAAATACATATTTTTTTCAGGGATGATGACCTTAACTGCTACTGATATCTATACCATCAGGAATGGGAAACCAGACTCTTGAACTCAATGGAAATGTAGATTTGGCTGTTTTCATTTGTAATGAGGTAATTGAGTTCTAGCTTTCACATATGTACTCTCACAATATGAAAAAGGATTTAGACCTATCTGGAAGGTTGTGTAAATATACACTAACAGGCTCCACATGTATGCTTTCCTTAGAGCTGGTCTAGTTTAGACTTCCTTTAATTATTTTTCTTCCTGAGAATCCCTCCTTCAATTCCTCTTCCTACTAACTTATTATATTCAAATATAAGACTATGATACACAAATGGTTGAAACCCTGTCACCATGACAACATTTGGAACACTTGTGCCCAAATGACAATGGTGTGCTCTGGACTTGAACCAAGGCTATCTGAGAGCATTCCTGAAATCACAGGGTGATTAAAATAAATAATGATCTACTGAGTCAGCCTTTCTTCTCCGGAACTTCTTCTCTTCTCATTTATTAATGATGTTTTTCTCCAACACCAAAGCACTACTGTATAACAAATTGCTCAGAAAGTAACATCTCAATATATGCCTTTATACAAAAGATCAGAAGAAATGCATGATTTGGTCCTCCTGAACACACTGCAGAAAAATGCCTAAATAAACGCTGCAGTTTATGAGTGTGACCCTTTCCAGCCATGACAGGAAGTTCACTCTATTGTCTTTTAAGCCCTCAATCTCTTCTCCACTTATAGTTCTGGCAGTCAGTAATGAAGGAGGAAGGTCAGCTCTACAGTAACTCTGCTCTTGCTGATCTCTAACATTTTCAAGAATGACAGATTCACTTCCCATTTGCTGTACCTGTGGAGACTATTTTGAAAGAAGCTGACAATTTATGCAGCTCCACAAACAATACAGCATAACTTTAAGAGACAAATGACACCTGTCTAGCGGTTCACGATGCTGGATGATTAATGCCACCCTTTTTGCAAACAAGGGACTGATTCATCCTTTTCCATCTTCCTAAGGGCTCCTGGGCAAAGGCAAGGTGAAAATTTCATCTGTCTGTCTTATAAGTAAGCGTGCTTATAATGATGGTATTGAATGTACCTTCAGACCTGTCTACTGGGCATTAACCTTGAGCTCTACCATGTGACCGAACACAAATGCCAAGGAACAGTGCTATGAGCAATGAACAGAATGCACTTCAGAGGAGCGGCAGCACAGGCTGCTGAGACGACTTGGCAAAGCTTTCACTTATATCTCTTCCAGCCACTCAATAATTACTCTAAGTTAACTTAAATACAAATCAATAAATAGCCATATGTAATTTTTACTGCTATACCTGAACTTTCCTAATTCATATAAGAAAATACATTGTCCCAACTAAAGGAGAAAACATGACAGAGCACATCAAAACCACATAGTTGATTTTAATATTTAAGATACTTTTTCTCTGACCACTTTATTTCTGTTATCCTTGTATACATTACATCAAAATGCTGAATTTTGCTGAAAGAAGGAATTTAGTGAATAATGAAACAATGTACTTTAATCAAAGAAGTACATCAGGCATTTTTGCTTTAAGTACTTGAAAATCAAATAGTCCATAATTTTTTTTAAGTGTGACTTGTCTTATTAGGGCAGTATTCCTTCAGAAGTATAATTAGTAAATTATTATATAAATTACAGTCTAGACTCTCTATTTGGATGTGAGTACCAAGCCTGCCAATTCCTGGCAGGATTCAGCTGGAAAAACTATTTAACTGTGACCTTTCCCTTCCTTGTTTACTAAATAAAGATGATAATAATATCGGATAAGATAAAGTATTTTTGAAGATTTAGAAGTTAAAAAAATCACTTATAGCAATGCTTGGAACATAATAGGACCCAATAAATAAAAACTATTAATTAGTACTATTACCCTTCAAAAATGTAGTAACTCAGAGGATTTAGAATATGAGGATTTTAAGGGAATACATCAAGAGATGAAATTTTGCCTTTAAAAAACAGGAAAAGGTTATTAAGATTACTTTTTGGAGGAAGAAAATTAAATTATACAAAGGAAACAAATTTCTTTGTGGATACCCAACTCTATGTCATACCAGTTAAAATGCATACCATTAAGTAAAAAATTAAAACAAACAAAAACCCCTCAAATACAGAAAGACCTGGCTCTAAGTGAGTTCTGGCAATCATTCATTTAACACTATTGTTGCACACCTACTATTTGCCATATCAAGATGAGGATATAGTCCCTGCCCTCCTGCAGTATCTATTCTAGCGGAGAAAACAGACAATAAACAAACAATTACAGAATGTGGCCTAAAATGAAAATATTAAGCACCGTACTGGGAGAGAATGTCACATAGTCAATGAAAGGGCGGTTACTCTAAGGATTATCAGAGACATCCTGTACAAAAACTCAGAGTTTAAGAATGAAAATTAGCTAGTCTTATACAAGCAGTAGAGAGTCAAAGATTCATATTTTCCGTTTGCCAGACAGCATAGGTACTAAGGATTCAGTGGTAACCTTACAGACAAAAGTCCTGCCGCTTCGAGCTTATAATTTATCCTATGCAACAGGAAAACACTGAGGGATATTAGCAAACATAATAAGGTAAATGTTTTTAAAGTTGGGTGATACCTTTGGTTGTTGACTAGATAGTGGGGTGTAGTCAGGGAAGACCAGCAGTAGAGAAACGAATGAGGAGGCCACGGGCATAGGTCATGTAAGAGGATGAAGGGGGCTTAGGCTCCGACAGTGCAGCACCATGAGAACATACTACAGATTTGAAATAAGCACTGAACACGGGTCAAGAAACACAATGATGGGCTTGTTATGGGGGTGGAAAGGAAGAAGGAATTGATATGATACCCAGATTTGTGATTAGAGAAACTACCCAGATGACGAAATCAATTAACTGGGGAAGAGATGTGAATCAAAACAGGTTGAGTTAAAAATGTCTATGAGACATCCAAGTGGAACCGGCAAGATGGTAAGTATAAAAATCTTAGACTCAGTGTAGAATTTATTTGTCTGTTTGTTTGTCTGTTTGTTGAGAAGTACCTAAAACCATTGGAATGGCTGAGATTACCTAGAGAGAAAAACAGAGAGAAATGGCAAATGGATTATAACGAGACTAAATTTCGTGATCGTCAGGATCTAAGTGGGCTCTTCTCTCATCTGGAACATAACATTGACTGAATTCTCCTATTGGAAACTCAAAATCTTCAATAGAGGAGAGGGAAGATGGCGGAAGAGTAAGACACGGAGATCACCTTCCTCCCCACAGATACACCAGAAATACATCTACACGTGGAACAACACCTACTGAACACTGGCAGAAGACCTCAGACCTCCCAAAAGGCAAGAAAGTCCCCACGTACCTGGGTAGGACAAAAGAAAAAAGAATAAGCAGAGACAAAAGGATAGGGACGGACCTGCACCAGTGGGAGGGAGCCGTGAAGGAGGAAAGGTGTCCACACTAGAAGCCCCTTCGCGGGTGGAGACTGCGGGTGGCGGAGGGGGAAGCTTCGGAGCCGCGGAGGAGAGCACAGCAACAGGGGTGCAGAGGGCAAAGCGGGGAGATTCCCGCACGGAGGATCGGCGCCGACCGGCACTCACCAGCCCGAGAGGCTTGTCTGCTCACCCGCCGGGGCGGGCGGGGCTGGGAGCCGAGGCTCGGGCTTCGGTCGGAGCGCAGGGAGAGGACTGGGGTTGGCGGCGTGAACACAGCCTGCAGGGGGTTAGTGCACCACGGCTGGCCGGGAGGGAGTCCGGGGAAAAGTATGGAGCTGCCGAGGAGGCAAGAGACTTCTTCCCTCTTTGTTTCCTGGTGCGCGAGGAGAGGGGGTTCAGAGCCCCGCCTAGATGAGCTCCAGAGACGGGCGCGAGCCGCGGCTAACAGCGCGGACCCCAGAGACGGGCGGGAGACGCTAAGGCTGCTGCTGCCGCCACCAAGAAGCCTGTGTGCGAGCACAGGTCACTCTCCACACCCCCTTCCGGGGAGCCTGTGCAGCCCGCCACTGCCAGGGTCCCGGGATCCAGGGACAACTCCCACGGGAGAAGGGAGAACGCACGGCGCGCCTCAGGCTGGTGCAACGTCACGCCGGCCTCTGCCGCCGCAGGCCCGCCCCGCACTCCCTGCCCCTCCCTCCCCCCAGCCTGAGTGAGCCAGAGCCCCCGAATCAGCGGCTCCTTTAACCCCGTCCTGTCTGAGCGAAGCACAGATGCCCTCCAGCGACCTACACGCAGAGGCGGAGCCAAATCCAAAGCTGAACCCCGGGAGTTGTGAGAACAAAGAAGAGAAAGGGAAATCTCTCCCAGCAGCCTCAGGAGCAGCGGATTAAAGCTCCACAATCAACTTGATGTACCTGCATCAGTGGAATACATGAATAGACAATGAATCGACCCAAAATTGAGGTGTACTTTGAGAGCAAGATTTATTATTTTTTCCCCTTTTCCTCTTTTTGTGAGTGTGTATGTGTATGCTTCTGTGTGAGATTTTGTTGTATAGCTTTGCTTCCACCATTTGTCCTAGAGTTCTATCCATCCGTTTTTATTTTTTTTCTTTAAATTTTTTTTAGTAATTATTTTTTATTTTTATAACTTTATTTTATTTTATCTTACTTTATTTTATTTTATTTTATCCTCTTCCTTTCCTTCCTCCTTTCTTTCTACTTTTTCTCCCTTTTATTCTGACCCGTGTGCATGACAGGCTCTTGGTGCTGCAGCCAGGAGTCAGTGCTGTACCTCTGAGGTGGGAGAGCCAACTTCAGGACACTGGTCCACAAGAGGCCTCCCAGCTCCATGTAATATCAAACGGCAAAAATCTCCCAGAGATCTCCATCTCAACACCAGCACCCAGCTTCACTCAACGACCAGCAAGGTACAGTGCTGGACACCCTATGACAATTAGCAAGACAGGAACACAACCCCACCCATTAGCAGACAGGCTGCCTAAAATCATAATAAGTCCACAGACACCCCAAAACACACTACCAGACGTGGACCTGCCCACCAGAAAGACAAGATCCAGCCTCATCCACCAGAACACAGGCACTAGTCCCCTCCACCAGGAAGCCTACACAACCCACTGAATCAACTTTAGCCACTGGGGACAGACACCAAAAACAACGGGAACTACGAACCTGCAGCCTGCAAAAAGGAGACCCCAAACACAATAAGATAAGCAAAATGAGAAGACAGAAAAACACACAGCAGATGAAGGAGCAAGATAAAAACCCACCAGACCTAACAAATGAAGAGGAAATAGGCAGTCTACCTGAAACAGAATTCAGAATAATGATAGTAAAGATGATCCAAAATCTTGGAAATAGAATAGACAAAATGCAAGAAACATTTAACAAGGACCTAGAAGAACTAAAGATGAAACAAACAACGATGAACAACACAATAAATGAAATGAAAAATACTCTAGATGGGATCAATAGCAGAATAACTGAGGCAGAAGAAGGGATAAGTGATCTGGAAGATAAAATAGTGGAAATAACTACTGCAGAGCAGAATAAAGAAAGAAGAATGAAAAGAACTGAGTACAATCTCAGATACCTCTGGGACAACATTAAATGCACCAACATTCGAATTATAGGGGTTCCAGAAGAAGAAGAGAAAAAGAAAGGGACTGAGAAAATATTTGAAGACATTATAGTTGAAACTTCCCTAATATGGGAAAGGAAATAGTTAATCCAGTCCAGGAAGCACAGAGTCCCATACAGGATAAATCCAAGGAGAAACACACCAAGACACATATTAATCAAACTGTCAAAAATTAAATACAAAGAAAACATATTAAAAGCAGCAAGGGAAAAACAACAAATAACACACAAGGGAATCCCCATAAGGTTAACAGCTGATCTTTCAGCAGAAACTCTGCAAGCCAGAAGGGACTGGCAGGACATACTTAAAGTGATGAAGGAGAAAAGCCTACCAAGATTACTCTACCCAGCAAGGATCTCATTCAGATTTGATGGAGAAATTAAAACCTTTACAGACAAGCAAAAGCTGAGAGTTCAACACCACCAAACCAGCTTTACAACAAATGCTAAAGGAACTCTCTAGGCAAGAAACACAAGAGAAGGAAAAGACCTACAATAACAAACCCAAAACAATTAAGAAAATGGGAATAGGAACATACATATCAATAATTACCTTAAATGTAAATGGATTAAATGCTCCCACCAAAAGACACAGACTGGCTGAATGGATACAAAAACAAGACCCATATATATGCTGTCTACAAGAGACCCACTTCAGACCTACAGACACATACAGACTGAAAGTAAGGGGATGGAAGAAGATATTCCATGCAAATGGAAGCCAAAAGAAAGCTGGAGTAGCAATTCTCATATCAGACAAAATAGACTTTAAAATAAAGACTATTAGAAGCGACAAAGAAGGACACTACATAATGATCAAGGGATTGATCCAAGAAGAAGATATAACAATTGTAAATATTTATGCACCCAACATAGGAGCACCTCAATACATAAGGCAAATACTAACAGCCATAAAAGGGGAAATCTACAGTAACACATTCATAGTAGGGGACTTGAACACCCCACTTTAACCAATGGACAGATCATCCAAAATGAAAATAAATAAGGAAACACAAGCTTTAAATGATACATTAAACAAGATGGACTTAATTGATATTTATAGCACATTCCATCCAAAAACAACAGAATACACTTTTTTCTCAAGTGCTCATGGAACATTCTCCAGGATAGATCATATCTTGGGTCACAAATCAAGCCTTGGTAAATTTAAGAACATTGAAATCGTATCAAGTATCTTTTCTGACCACAACGCTATGAGACTAGATATCAATTACAGGAAAAGATCTGTAAAAAATACAAACACATGGAGGCTAAACAATACACTACTTAATAACGAAGTGATCACTGAAGAAATCAAAGAGGAAATCAAAAAATACCTAGAAACAAATGACAATGGAGACATGACGACCCAAAACCTATGGGAGGCAGCAAAAGCAGTTCTAAGAGGGAAGTTTATAGGAATACAGTCCTACCTTAAGAAACAGGAAACATCTCGAAAAACAACCTAACCTTGCACCTAAAGCAATTAGAAAAGGAAGAACAAAAAACTCCCAAAGTTAGCAGAAGGAGAGAGATCATAAAAATCAGATCAGAAATAAATGAAAAAGAAAGGAAGGAAACAATAGCAAAGATCAATAAAACTAAAAGCTGGTTCTTTGAGAAGATAAATAAAATTGATAAACCATTAGCCAGACCCATCAAGAAAAAAAGGGCAAAGACTCAAATCAACAGAATTAGAAATGAAAAAGGAGAAGTAACAACTGACACAGAAGAAATACAAAAGATCATGAGAGATTACTACAAGCAACTCTATGCCAATAAAATGGACAACCTGTAAGAAATGGACAAATTCTCAGAAATGCAAAACCTGCCAGGACTGAATCAGGAAGAAATAGAAAATACGAACAGACCAATCACAAGCACTGAAATTGAAACTGTGATTAAAAATCTTACAACAAACAAAAGCCCAGGACCAGATGGCTTCACATGCGAATTCTATCAAACATTTAGAGAAGAGTTAACACCTATCCTTCTCAAACTCTTCCAAAATACAGCAGAGGGAGGAACACTCCCAAACTCATTCTACGAGGCCACAATCGCCCTGAAACCAATCCAGACAAAGATGCCACACAAAAAAGAAAACTACAGGCCAATACCACTGATGAACATAGATGCAAAAATTCTGAACAAAATACGAGCAAACAGAATCCAATAGCACATTAAAAGAATCATACACCATGATCAAGTGCGGTTTATTCCAGGTATGCAAGGATTCTTCATATACGCAAATCAATCAACGTGATACACCATATTAACAAACTGAAGGAGAAAAACCATATGATCATCTCAATAGATGCAGAGAAAGATTTTGACAAAATTCAACACCCATTTATGATAAAAATCCTGCAGAAAGTAGGCACAGAGGGAACTTTCCTCAACATAATAAAGGCCATATATGACAAACCCACAGCAAACATCGTCCTCGATGGTGAAAAACTGAAAGCATTTCCACTAAGATCAGGAACAAGACAAGGTTGCCCACTCTCACCACTCTTATTCAACATGGTTTTAGAAGTTTTAGCCACAGCAATCAGAGAAGAAAAGGAAATAAGAGGAATGCAAATCGGAAAAGTAGAAGTAAAGCTGTCACTGTTTGCAGATGACATGATACTATACATAGAGAATCCTAAAGATGCTACCAGAAAGCTACTAGAGCTAATCACTGAATTTGGTAAAGTAGCAGGATACAAAATTAATGCAAAGAAATCTCTGGCATTCCTATACACTAATGAAGAAAAATCTGAAAGTGAAATCAAGAAAACACTCCCATTTACCACTGCAACAAAAAGAATAAAATATCTTGGAATAAACCTACCTAAGGAGACAAAAGACCTGTATGCAGAAAATTATAAGACACTGATGAAAGAAATTAAAGATGATACAAACAGATGGAGAGATATACCATGTTCTTGGATTGGAAGAATCAACACTGTGAAAATGACTATACTACCCAAAGCAATCTACAGATTCAATGCAATCCCTATCAAACTACCATTGGTATTTTTCACAGAACTAGAACAAAAAATCTCACAAGTTGTATGGAAACACAAAGGACCCCGAATAGCGAAAGCAATCTTGAGAAAGAAAAACAGAGCTGGAGGAATCAGGCTCCCAGACTTCAGACTATACTACAAAGCGACAGTAATCAAGGCAGTATGGTACTGGCACAAAAACAGAAATATAGATCAATGGAACAGGATAGAAAGCCCAGAGATAAACCCACGCACATATGGTCACCTTATCTTTGATAAAGGAGGCAGGAATGTACAGTGGAGAAAGGACAGCCTCTTCAATAAGTGGTACTGGGAAAACTGGACAGGTACATGTGAAAGAATGAGATTAGAACACTCCCTAACACCATACACAAAAATAAGCTCAAAATGGATTAAAGACCCAAATGTAAGGCCAGAAACTATCAAACTCTTAGAGGAAAACACAGGCAGAACACTCTATGACATAAATCACAGCAAGATCCTTTTTGACCCACCTCCTAGAGAAATGGAAATAAAAACAAAAATAAACAAATGGGACCTAGTGAAACTTCAAAGCTCTTGCACCGCAAAGGAAACCATAAACAAGACCAAAAGACAATCCTCAGAATGGGAGAAAATATTTGCAAATGAAGCAACTGACAAAGGATTAATCTCCAAAATTTATAAGCAGTTCATGCAACTCAATAACAAAAAAACGAACAACCCAATCCAAAATTGGGCAGAAGAGCTAAATAAATAGACATTTCTCCAAAGAAGATATACAGATTGCCAACAAACACATGAAAGAATGCTCAACATCACTAATCATTAGAGAAATGCAAATTACAACTACAATGAGATATCATCTCACACCAGTCAGAATGGCCATCAACAAAAAATCTAGAAACAATAAATGCTGGAGAGGGTGTGGAGAAAAGGGAACACTCTTGCACTGCTGGTGGGAATGTGAATTGGTACAGCCACTATGGAGAACAGTATGGAGGTTCCTTAAAAAACTACAAATAGAACTACCATATGACCCAGCAATCCCACTACTGGGCATATACCCTGAGAAAACCATAATTCAAAAAGAGTCATGTACCAAAATGTTCATTGCAGCTCTAGTTACAATAGCCCGGAGATGGAGACAACCTAAGTGTCCATCATTGGATGAATGGATAAAGAAGATGTGGCACATATATACAATGGAATATTACTCAGCCATAAAAAGAAACGAAATCCAGTTATTTGTAGTGAGGTGGATGGACCTAGAGTCCGTCATACAGAGTGAAGTAAGTCAGAAAGAGAAGGACAAATACCGTATGCTAACACATATATATGGAATCTAAAAAAAAAAAAAAAAAAATTCATGAAGAACCTAGGGGCAAGACGGGAATAAAGACACAGACCTACTAGAGAATGGACTTCAGGATATGGGGAGGGGGAAGGGTAAACTGTGACAAAGTGAGAGAGTGGCATGGACATATATACACTACCAAGCGTAAAATAGATAGCTAGTGGGAAACAGCCGCATAGCACAGGGAGATCAGCTCGGTGCTTTGTGACCACCTAGAGGGGTGGGATAGGGAAGGTGGGAGGGAGGGAGACGCAAGAGGGAGGAGATACAGGAACATATGTATATGTATAACTGATTCACTTTGTTATAAAGCAGAAACTAACACACCATTGTAAAGCAATTATACTCCAATGAAGATGTTAAAAAAAAAATCTTCAATAGGGCATCACTAATATAAAAGTCTCTTTTGTTGATGATCATTATGCAACAATAAGTTTTGTATTGCTTTCTTTCCAGAAATGTAAAGGAAAACACTGAGTAATATGTTGGTTGTTTAGAACTTTATTAGAGCTGTAGTATAAAAATTCCAAAAGTGTGTCAGTACTGTCAAACGCGAATCTAGTTCAGCAATGAATATTAAAGAAAAAAAAAAGACAGTTAATTTTCCATTTTTGATCACTGGTATATGGCATATATGATGATAATGTAATATCAGTATTTCTTAATACCTATTTTTTATTTTATAAAAGTCTATATTGTACATACACATACCTTTTTGATTACAAAAAGAGGGATTAAAATGGAAAGTATAAATTTCATGATAAAATGTTTCTGTGGCATTCAAGATATATTGAAGAAAATGTCCCAGAGGATTCTGAAATATTGCATGGTATAAAATTGCTTGACATACTTATTTTGGAAACATTAGCATAATGGAATACAATCAACAGAATCTAATAATTAAAGCAAATCCATGTAATTCCCATAAGTAAACATGTGCTATACATGTTATACAAATTACTATCCTGTAAAATGCTTAATTGCATTCTATGTAAGGCAATTCATCAGAAAACAAGACTATCTCACTCTTGAGAGCATTTCAGAGTTTATCTAACAGCAATAGCAATAAAGGACCAAATCTCCAAATACATGCAAGACCAAAGACTGGCACAACAAATATGTAATGTATAGTGACCTTCCACTCATATACAGTCAAATAGTTTCTAAGAAGAAGGTTTAAGTGATAGCAAGAAAGAGGTTTCAAACTGAGGATTCCAATAAAAAATACTAATAAGTAATATGAGAATTACCTCTGGCTTGGGACTTCCCTGATGGCGCAGCAGTTAAGACTCCACACTCCCAATGCAGGGGGCCCGGGTTCGATCCCTGGTCAGGGAACTAGATCCCCCACACATGCCACAACTAAGAGTTCGCACACCACAACTAAGGAGCCCGTGTGCCGCAATTAAGACCCGGTGCAACCAAATAAGTAAATAAATAAAAAAGAAAAGAGAATTACCACTGGCTCGCATTTTTAATGTCTTTAATGTGTGTTTATGTAAATACTTGTTAAATAAACTAAAATGACTTAATGACTTTTTCATTTCTACAATAAATTTCCAAGTTAATCAATGAATGAATATATATCGTGCTTGGTACCAAATAATTCAACGTGCTACATGCACCTACTTCACGTCATTAGCCTGTCGGACTTCATCCAATCCGGTCCCTACAAATTACACTTGCAGAGACAAATGGAGGAACAGAGCATCACCAAAAGAAACTATCGCTTCCTCCTTTTTTTCCACCTCTATCCAAGAAACACCTTTAAATAAAATTATGATGTCCGGACTAGACTGATTCCAAACCGAGATGATTAAAGTTTTATCTCATGAATAGACTCAATAGGGGATTATATTTCTCTCCTGACTCCATTAATGTCTATTTTATCAGTACCTTATAAGTTAATAAGATATTTGGTGAATAGCAATCTCTCCATAGGTTTATTCTTCTAAGCACAGGAAAACTTAAGTTAATCACTGCTTCAAAATATTATACAATAAAACTAATTTAATTACACTTAGCAATGGCCACTAGACTCATTAAAATGTTAATGGAGCTTATAATTATTAAATTGCTTAATGATTGCTAATAAGAATAAATGACAAAATAAAATTTAAGTACAAAACAAAAATGCCCTCAGGTAATTTTTCTCAGCTTCAATCCCATTTGACATTGTACGTTAATATCCTAAGAAACATGGCAGATTTGAGAATTGTGATAAAGGACACAGCATTGAACAGTATTCCAAATAAATGTCTTTATGTCTAGCAAAGGCAATCAACTGCTTCATATAAAATTCCACAAATTATTTCCATACACTAATGAATTATTGATTAGAAACACAGAAATATTATTAACAGAAATGGCATTCTGATATTTTGGTAACTGTACTTTGCTCAGCAAAGTGTATTATATTTACACATAGGTATATTTTTATAGCAATTAAATGAGTCTCAATATGTTTGAAATTCCATATCCAATTATTTTTATCTTTTAGGTTTATGCTTTGCTGCAATAAAGTTCTAAAATAAATAATATTTGCTTTGAGGTATTTAGATAAATTAAAATTAATTTTATTTTTAGACAATTAGATGTATCTAGGGCTATTATAAAACTGGGCTCAGCAGTCACTCGTTTAGAGAAAAACTGTAATTAAATAATGGGAAATTATTATACACACACACACACACAATATATATATACACACACACACACACACACACACACACACACACACACATATATATAAGGTTGGCCAAAAGGTTCATTCGGGTTTTTTCCATAAGATGTTATGGAAAAACCCAAACGAACTTTTTGGCCACCCCAATATATTCTTTACAAAGGTTACTGGCTATTTAATGTTCACTTGTATATCAGTTCCATTGATGAATTAAGAAACATGAACAAAACCAGGTCTTGTCATTCCTCTGAAAGACCCTAAAATGACATTGCGCTTTGCATCCAGTTTGAAGAATAACAATGAAAAATCTTCTGTCTCCCAAAACTTTGTGATGTTCTTGGAAACTTGTAAGATAGAGTTGGTCTTCTTTTCTCAACTTAATAAGCCTTAGAAACTTAGAAGCATTCATTTATTTCTATTTATTTTTTATACTACAGTTGTAAACCTGAAATGGTCAAGGACTGTTCTAGCAATGCAACCCTGTTAGTATCAGGGTTCTGTCTAACAGCTAAAGGCTCTTAACTCCCAGAGTTTAAGTATTTCTTTTACACTGAGCAGCTGTGCCAGACAGAAGTATTAAGAAACCACGTAGTGCGCTTCCCTGGTGGCGCTGTGGTTGAGAGTCCGCCTGCCGATGCAGGGGACACGGGTTCGTGCCCCGGTCTGGGAAGATCCCACATGCCGCGGAGCGGCTGGGCCCGTGAGCCATGGCCGCTGAGCCTGCGCGTCCGGAGCCTGTGCTCCGCAACGGGAGAGGCCACAACAGTGAGAGGCCAGCGTACCGCAAAAAAAAAAAAAAGAAAAAAAGAAACCACGTAATGATCAGGACCCAGAACACAGTCGCCGTTCCTCCCGTTTGGCGCCCATATGGATTGCACTCTGCTGTTCCTTCTGCCTCAGCCCACTTCCCCTTTCTCTTGCTCAGTATTTTCCAGCCACCTTCTTTTCCTTCTGTAAACAGCTCAGACTTGCTGTGAAATCTCAGGGCTGTTGGCCTTGTTGCTCTTTCTACTTCTCATAATGCTTTTCCCACAGATTTTCCTCTGATCTCCTCATCCTTCAATCTCAGACTGTCCTGCATGAGGTGGTCAACTACCCCCACATCCCAGTCCATCTTGTACATGGCCCCGTTATAATTTATTCATACCACTTACCCCAGCTTAAATTGCTTTATACATTTGCGTACAAGTTTAATATCTGTCTCCTTCCATTAGGACGTTAGATCCTTCAAGGCAGAGATGTTGTCTCTGTTGTTTGCCGTGGCAGCCCCTAAATCCAGGGATGCTTAGCACATGGTGGACAATAAATATTTGCGACTGCTCTTTGTTGAAAACGCAGCTGAGAGTGAGGAAGCTTCGCACACAATTTATTCACTTCATAATCCCGTGCTGTTGTAGCTGCCTTTTAAAAAGCTAATTGTAGGGCTTTCTATGCAAGGTCATTGCTTTTATCCACTCTAAAACTTGTCTCGTTAGCTTTAACTCATTTGTCCAGACCTGATGAGGTTTTTATTGATTCTAATTGTCAAAGTTTTCTCCTCTATAAAATATGTTTAATATCGACCACATAAAATTGTTGCGAAGTACTTAAAAATTATATTAGATACTTAAAACCATACTTAAAGGCACTTACAAAGTAAATGGTGCCAAGTGCATATTAAGTAACTTCTGAATGGTAGGCATTGTAACTATTATGAATAAAGAGATTAGCTGTAGTTTTCAGCCATCTCTCCATTTATAGTTATGGCAGATGAAGTACAAGCATATTATCACTTAATGCAAACAAAATATGTGTTTAAGTCACTATTTCATAAGCACCCATATACTTTCACAAAACTGAGAGAAAAAAATCCCTGCGAGTGAATACGGAGCTAGGATTCGTAATATAAACCGATCCGCTGCCACAACAGGCAGAGAGGCAATGGAGATGCAAGTTCCAAATGTTTCCCATTACCGGGCCTCATGTTTGCCCTACAAGGAGCGTCTCTGCCAATACGGGTAGTTAAAACTCCATGGACCATTAAGTGCTGGCGTCCTGTCTGACACAGACAGCAAGGATACTATTTGTAATCACTCACATCATGAATTCTACACATAGCTCCTATGAACGGGAATTCTGTGTTCAACAGCTCATTTCATTGGGTCACTGATCAACCACTGTGTCAGGTTTAGATATAACCCTGTTTGAATGTACAGCCAAAGAGTAATGAGAGGTGAACTCCAGTACTGGCCACCTGTCATTCCCCTAGGCTATCAGATGACATCTAACATACAGTTGTTACTAGCTTAATAAAAGATATCTACTTCGAAAACGAAAGTCAACATAAAAGATAGAAATCATGTTTTACATACGATTTCTTAAAACGCCAACAGACACGTTTAAACTTAGCTAATAGAAATCATAGCAATAAAGACAAGGTGTTATTTTGTCCCCTTTCTGAGGAGCTGAAGCTCTAATTATGAGCTATTTGGGCCCCGAATCTATGATTACTTTAGGATATATTTCAACTTCTTAACATAATATTATGGTTTCAGAGAAGTGCATCCCTATGGGGTAGAGATGGGATGAGGAAACAAAGTCGTCTCTATGGCAATGAGCACACGGGAAGCCCACAGATATCCACCAAATGATCAACTCTGACAAGATGCATTAAATATAAGAGCTCAGTACCTGTATCGATGGATCAGTTAAAGCACCTACTGTGTGCTTGTCACGTGCACCAACAACCATACCTGTTCCAGTAAAAGACATCTGAATGCCGGTTGACTCAGCATTCATGTCCACACCAGTGAGGCGTGGGGACGGGTGCAACTGGTGCCCCATTGGTGTCTAAGGTGTTTTTCCATTTGGTTGATTTTCATGGTTAACTTTACTGAGATAAACAACTTTCTCAGTAGCCTCTGTACTCTCTTAAGTACGTAGAGCTTTCTGAAAGAACAAAAATGAAAGCCATAAGCAAAAAGGGCAAATGCATGATAGATCTAAAGAACATATGAGGTTCATATTGGTGTTTTGTGTTGTCAAATGCCGGTAAAATGCTTAAAGCAATAAAAGACATCCAAGGCCATATCCGTCTTACCTTGGTGCTGGTGTTAGGGTTTCATTCTAATTTAAAGAGGGGGGAAAAAAATAACCCAGAACTCTTGGGGGTAAGATGTGTTTGCCTTACCTGACTGTATTTCAAAAATATATAATGAAAGAATCATAGGTAATTTTCAGAGTCAGAAATAGAAATCTGACATACAGGAGGGAAGGGAAGTTGTATTTCAGAAGAGAGAAATGCATAAAGAGACAGTCCAAGAGACTAAACGTAAAGCTTCGTCTATAAGGACTAATTATTAAAATGAATAAACCGTCATTATAATTTTTAAATGTGTGTGTAATTTGAGATGAAAAAAGAGTCACTAAAGAACCAGTAAGTACCCTGAAGAGTGAGCTACCTGTCAGGTGTACACATATAACTACTAAAATCCACCACCTTGCCCAGTCTGTATGATACAAGAAATGTTTGTCATCGACATTTAAATGCAAACCAATCTAACAACCAAAGACACATGCTCCTAGAAGGGAAAAAATGTTGTGAATAATCTGAATAGGATCTTGACTTGGAAACCACTTTCACTGTGTGAATCAGAAAAACGACTTTAATATGTATCCAGCTGTGCCCTGGCTGCAGCATCCCAAAACGGGAAAGAAGCACCCCCTTTTCCTCTGTGTTCCTACAGTGTCAGAGTACAGCGGTGAAGCCACAGTCCTCCCCAGTTGCTTACAGCAGGGAAGCACCAGTGTTCTTACTTAGAAGGTGTTTTGCAGCCGCCTTGGGAGCAGCTGCAACCACTCTGGAAATGCCAACTATCAGAGAAACAGTGAACATGTACATCCAGTTCAGATCTGTTTACACTAGCCACAAGCAGAAAAGCTTTGCTAATAGAGCCAATCTGCCTCTGCACTACTGCAGGAAACCCGAAGCAGAGGAGAGGACCTTTTAATGAGACACCGTGGTGCTTCCCCTACTCAAGGCCAGATGAGGCAGATTGCTCTGATTCCCCAAATCCCTGCTCCCCCCTACTGCTGACTGCACATTCTGCCTGTGATGGGCTGACAGAAGGAAAGGACGGGTTAAAAAGCCATGACAATTGCTAGCAATGAGAAATGCCTCGTCTTCCTAAACCCAAACGTAGGGTAGAAAATAACCAACCCTTCCAGTTTTCTTTTTCTCCAGAGGAAGGAGCAGAAAAGTTGAGTGGGTTCTTTTGTATTAGAGCAACATATAAATAGAAGAGCTGTACCAGATCTCCCGATGCCTGCCTGATACTCGACGCCTGTCTGCAGCGAGACTCAATCCACCATGGACCTCAGGTAATTATGACTGAGCGTAAAAGGGTGGAAAGGGACAGATCCCAAGGTATTCATCACTCCTTTTGCAGATGATTCAGGAACCAGAAGTCAATCATTTAGATTAAAAAATCCCAGAAAGGACTGGTGAAACAGATGGAGTCATGTCATCCGTATGACAGGAAGCAGTAATGGTAGGGGGCAGACCGCAAGAAAAAGGAAGCTGAGGCTGCACGGCGTGTGAGGTGATCCCTCCAAAGAGAGGAATGGCGATGCGCCAGCCAGACCGCTGATAGGAGAGAGGGCAGATTTTCAGAGGTCTGGTTAATTAAACTGGCAACACATAACAGTAACACACTGAGAACAGTAGAATAAGAGACACCTATGGTATTCTGAAAGTTCCACCTCTCCACCTCTGTACTCAAGATAAGAGTCGCACAGGCGATTCTCAGAAGGTTGGTGGGAATGGAGATCCCAAAAAGCCGTGGGATCCCAGAAGACAGATGACAAAAATCCCAGAGGACAAACATGGCAACAGAAGCTGTGACCCCAATGCCAAGGCCAACTTTATAGCGGATGGATTCCATTCGCATGTATTTCTTTCTCTTGACGCTGCTCTTAGAGAAGCAGTTTAACTCCATATGAAATTAGGTAAAGGACCCAAATGCTGCAACTTTTAAACAGCTAAAACCTTAATATGCAAATTCAGAAGACTCCTCTGCAGGCTGAAAGTATCTGAGTACAGTATACTACGGTGCCTTGACGGGAAAATCGTGCAGTCCTTTATCATCACAAAAACTAGTTAAATGCTTGAAAAAGTTTGGTATTGCCATAAAAAAAGCACCCTCCACCCACCTCCCTTGACAAACGCTTCATTTTATAAAGGCTTCTGTATCTTACTCTAGTATCAAGAAACACCGAGGGAGCCGGAGTATGAAATCTCTACTGCTTAAAGAGGGGAAACAAAAAGCAAATAACTGAGCTATGGTAACTTACACTGACGAGATGAATTTCCCAGAGAGAAAGCTAACCAAATTGTGTAAATGGTGTACAAGAAATCGGGGAGCATACAGCTGCTTTTTTTTTTTCCCCCTGTCTGCCCAAACCTATTCAGAATGCAACGGTTCCCTTTGCAGGTGAAACACATTAGCTAACAAAGGTGTCATTAGTTTCTCTTAACGTACTTGGAATAATTCACAAGCCAACAGCGTTCACCGGTGATGGTTCTCACAGGACACTGGCATTCCTCCCCTCCAGCAGTTCATCTGCTCAGAGATTTCATGAATGCAGGCTAACTCTGCTGCGCAGAAGTTATCAGCCTGGTAAAGACATTAGGGGTCACGATCCTGCAGGCAGATGTTAAAGAACAAATTTCGTGGTGCACCTCTAGCAGCGTGTTGCATTAAAACTGAATTTTTAAAAAGACTTCAGCAACGCTCACACCTGGACAACTGCCCAGTGAGGAGGGGCTGAATCACACCATTCTTTCTGGCCCTGAATATGATAGAGAATGAATTTGCTTTTCCTTATGTAAAATGGGATGTTTTAAAAAATTTAGTAATTTCATTACATTCTGGCATTATTTCTAGTAGTTTTAGGGGCGAGAAAGTGTAATAGATGTTTAGCTTCATGAACAGGTATAATAGAGTTGGTGTTCAAATTCACCTGATCAGAAGTATGAACAGGTATGATCGTTACTTACGAGAGACTTTAAACATTCCTGTTAGAAGGGGCAGTTAGATGAAGGTGTCCACAGAGCAGAGAGGAGGATATAGTTATGGGTTTCAAAGTAGTTTTATGTGGTGTAGTTAAAACTTGACAAAAGTTTCCGAGGGACCTGTTTCAGCTAATTTCTGGTTTTCCTACTCACTCATCCAAGGAAGTTTTCCTCCAAGGCATAAATTAATGTGTTTTCCTCAGTTCCTGAGAATAGTTTTCTTACTTTTATATCTCAAAAAGAACTTAAGGGCTTCCCTGGTGGCGCAGCGGTTGAGAGTCCACCTGCCGATGCAGGGGACACGGGTTCGTGCCCCGGTCCGGGAAGATCCCACATGCCGCGGAGCGGCTGGGCCCGTGAGCCATGGCCGCTGAGCCTGCGCGTCCGGAGCCTGTGCTCCGAAACGGGAGAGGCCACAGCAGTGAGAGGCCCGCGTACCGAAAAAAAAAAAAAAAGAACTTAAAATAGTCTCCCTCTGTTGGTATTGGACAGACAGATATATAAACAGAAGAGATAGATTCTGACACATACAAAGGGATGTGGTTTCTGTTTGGGTAAAGTGAGGTACGTAACGTCAGATATTTTGTAGGTAATAGGAACCCGTGTTTTAACTATCATTGTGATCATTTTAAAACCAAGAAGCTGGCTGGTGTAAGAACCTCTGGGGGCTCTGGCTCCTGGTGGCTTGGCATTCCTTTTATAGGAGGTGAGATGAAAATCTTTCACTCTAGTCTGAGTGTGGATTTTTTGTTTTTTCATTTATAACAGAAAAATGAGCGTATTTCTTCCATTAGCAGATCATTCTATGACAGTCAATAGACGTGAACAGTCTTGAATCTCTTCATATGTGGGAATATCAAACGCCAAGGGAGATCACCCCAAACACTGTTCTAAGACTGAAAATTAACTTCTAACATTTAATGTCTTTACCCACACACAACATTTAATAACAGCTTTTTAAAAGCAGTGCTTCACTCTCCTAAGGCACTTCTGAAAATGCTTTGAAGGTCTAATGTATAAATGTCTGACACACAAAAATTAATATCCTTATTAAATTTATGGGAAAGTGATTATTACACAGTCACTAATTTTTGCAGTTGAAGATTAGCAACACCTTCCCAGGAGGGGGCAGATGAGAACTTTCCCTGATGTTCCCTGGGAAATGGGAAATAGAGAACATAATTCAAGCACCTTCTTTCCCTCAAGCCTGTCGGGGCTGAGGCAGCCTGGAATCATGGAGACTGCTGGCTGGACCGTTAGATCCCTAGGGCAGGACTTCGGGTGCAGAGAAAGGGGTCAGGCTCAGCCTCAGTCCCAGGCAGTCTCTGCCTCTGTCTGTCTCTGCCACCTAACTCTTCGCCTACAGGTGAGGAAACTCCTTTTGTTGTCTGTCACGTTGGAGGGACCATGTCCCCCAAGCATGCGACAGCCTCAAAATATCTGTTCAACGACAAAGGTCACTTCTGTGTGAAAAGAGCAATTTGAATATGTCAACATACGTGAAAGCATCTACTGTGTGGCACTCAAATATCTAGAAGTTTGAAGTAATTTACATATGGAATTGGGTGGTCATGAAAGAAGTTGTAATAAAGTATCAAGTAAGATATTGTTTCAGTTACTTTTGATTTATATATATATAAAGTAAATGAGACAGAAAATCTATCCACAGATTAGCCTCATTAGGCCACAAACATTATATAACTTTAATAGACATGGGAGAGCATATTATCAATGTATTTTCTGAAAAAAATATTTACTTCTACTGTTCTCTAAACCTCCATTCTTGTAGTAAGTCCCATGTCTCAAAAACAAAAAATATTCACCCTGCCTACTTCGGGCACAAATCATTTCCTTAGTTACAGTGAGTACTGAAAGGAAAATTATTTCTTCTAAAATTATTTCTTCTTTTCTTCGAAAATAATACGTTTACTAAGTACACACTATAAGTCAAGGACTATGACACACATTTACACGAATTAGCTTTTTCTGTGGTATTTTCATTTGAAAACTTTTTCTGTTTCAAATTTCCTAGAACTTGAGAAACAAAGTAATTGACAAAAATGTCTTTAAAATTCAAACTAGGTGTGAAACCTTAAACATTTATATACATTATTATGTGTTTTATAGGAGATAAGTATATATAATATACAGTATATATAAAATGTAAGACAACAAAGAACTTTTCTTCAGAAAATGAACAGGAGAAATCTCTACATGGTGTTTGAGACTGCAGCCTGACCTAAGTGTTCTTATCTGGAACTTCAGAATATTAAGTGTTCACAGTTTAGAGACGATTTTTAAGAAGCTGCACAAAACAGGTATAAAGCATTTCTCAAACAAGTTCATTCTCTGATAAGGAAGGTCTAGATTTCAGCTATTTCTAAACAGGCTCAAAATTAAGATCAAATGTTAATGTTGACACTGAAAAGTATTATCCATCCATCACCCGTAGGAATTAAGGGCCTAACGCCTCGAAGTGTCCTGTTTTATTAACATTTGTTTTACTGTGGTCCCAAGGACTCTGTTTATTATGTGCCTGTAATTACATCAAGATCTCGCAGATTCATTTGTTTTCTCTAGTTGATTTTCAATCCAAGTCCCAAGTCCTTTGAGAAATAGGCAACACTGCTCCCACTATAGGATTTGGGTGCTTCTTGAAGAAATGCACCTTAACGTGGTAGTTTTAGAAGAATGCCCAACAGTTCTGTCACTCAGACCAGGATTTTTGAAGAATACTCTGTGTTTCCCCCCCATATGTTCTATCAATGCCCCACAGAATTTCTGTGTCTGTCTGTCTCTCACGGGGAAAGATAGAGAGACAGAGGAGACAGAGAAAAAGAGAGTAAGAAAAATTGACAGAGACAGAGAGAGACTTCTTTATACATCAGGAAAAGACACTAAAGTCATTTCTTGCCCTTCCTCAGCAAAGGGCTTCTTTGCATGAGGTTCATGGCAGCTCAGTAGAAAAAGGTCAGTAATTTCTTCACCCCTGATTCTACTTGACTAGACTCCAGGGAAAGCTGCTTGAGGTATAATCCCTCTGCCAAGATGCAGTGAACGCAAAACCCGTACTGTCTTCTCCTGTGGTTACAACTCATAAAGCCAGTCCTGAAGACAAGCCGTAGTCTGTTGTCTGTAGTAAGAATTGTAAATGAATTGCTGAGACATCCTGCTTAGGGAATTCCCTTAAAAGAGGTTAAGTGTAAATTGCCCTTTGGATTAGTCTGAATAATCCCATTATAAAAGTTGCTGAAACTAGTAGGCTGAAATAAAAGTTTCAAGGAAAAAAAAAAAGAATGCAGTTTTGGAAGGCAACGAAGAAATGTAAAAACAGGCTTATGTTCTCAGTAAATACTTATAAAATTATATCCATTAACAGCTTAAGTAATAACATCTTATTACCAGAGAAAAGGAAGTGAACCAAAAGTTCATTTTAGAAAATAAATTCTAAATTACTACCAATCTAAAGAAATGTATTAGATTGCTAAGAGCATACTGTTCTCATAATACAAACTACATGACTCAAATATATTACAGTATTTCTCAAAAAAATCAGTGAAACTATATTCAAATTAAAATATAAATACAGTTTCAAAATTTCTAGGTCTTTATGATTCTGATTTTTAAAGCATGACCTCATTCCAACACATAAGGGAAATACTATAATTAAGATTGCCTGCCTTTTAAAAACTTTCATACAGAATGAATAATTTTACAATGTTAATATACTGTTACACATAGGAATTTTAATAATAGTTGTACAGAAGTATAATGAAAAATAATGGTCCCTGCTGTATCCTCACCCATCCCCAGGGCTGCTTCCCAGAGGCAAACACTTTTAACTATTTTTTCCTTTTAGTTCCTCTGGTAGTTACTTCCGTATCTCTGGGTAATTTTTTGATTCATTAATATTAATCATGATTTATATACATATATATGTTTCTGCTATGATAGATGAGAATTAGCTGATTTCCTTTTCTTCTTTCCTACCACCCACTCATTTTTATGTTGCTATTTTAATTCAATTTGTGTTTACTGTTAGGCTTTTCAGAATACAATTAAAATTGTGTCTTAGGTAATCAAGCTTACACTTTGTAAGATGCAGAAATTATTAGGGCTCCTGCTTTTCCTTCTACCTCTCCTTCCCATGTGTGTCAGCTGCCCTTAATTTTATATTTTAATGGTTGATAGCATTCGCACTGCTTTGTATTTAACAGTCACGTTATTTGTTACAAATTGACTCAAATACTGAAAATCACTTAGCAGCACTGATACCATTTTTATTATGAGAATATTGTACACTACAAAAGCCAGTTAAGGGCTAAGATGTCCTTCTCTATGGCAAAACAGTCAGGACCTTTCTGCCCTTCCACAGAGACAGTTCAAACGGATTCCCCTCACTTCTCTGGAAGTCACTCAAAATAAATTTCCCTCATGTTTGACCATGAATTACTGGCATAGTTTTATTAATTTATGTATATATTATTTTTTAAAGTATAAAGTTTCTTGTTAGGATAAGAAATACCATGTTATTATTATCTTTCAGATTCTCATTCATTCTGTTCGATATCTATTTCATTATATTCCTTTAAACTCAGTGACTTCCTTTTCTAATTTAATCTTACTTATTTCATAGTTGGACCATGACTATTTGAATAGCTTTTCTTCTTCCTGAAATTTCCAGGCACTTTGTTTTATTATTATATTTTGCACCTTTCTTTATACTCTAAAATTGCACTATTATGCATTTCAGCTGGGACGTTTTTAGTCTCTCCATTTGATGGGAGGATTTAAAGTCATCCATCTTTCCTTCTCTGGAAAAGTTTTCCTGTATCATTTCTCTGATAATTTTTGTACTTTTGTTTTCTCTGTAGTTCTTTCTGGAACTTGTATCAGTTGAACGTTGGATTTACAGGACTGACCCTTAGGTATCTTAGAGTTTCATATTGACCTCATGTTGTCTTTTTTAAAAATCATGCTACACTACATTCTGGGGAACTCAATTTTCTGCCACTTGCACCATTTTTTAAAAAATCAATTATTTTTAAACTCTAAAAAAATTTCTTCTTTTCTGACTGTCCGCTTTTCATAGCATCCTTTTTTAGTCTTGTGCATACAGCACCTTTTCACATTTCTCTTAGGTTATTTTCAAAGAGTTTCACATTTCTGCACATCTTGTAAGTGGAAGTGTGGACATCCTCCACTCCACATTATCTTTTCAAGAGCGTTTGTATAGCAAAAAGCTGTGGAAGATATAGTCTCCCTTTGGAACAAAGGGACGGTCTGTTTACTGTCTAGTATAATAAAGATAATGTTGATTTACTCCGATGCAAATGTCAAGCAGACTTATTGCCCATTGTAAAAACTCCCAAGACCAGAGTTTCTCTCCTATAACTCACCCATTGTATGGGAAGGCATCACTTGGCAGTATTTGCATCAACTTCTGGGGATAAAGGCTTAAGGGATTGGTGAAAAAAATGTGAATATTCTGTCCACAGCTATTGTTGTGAGTAATTAACAGTCCTTTACCTCTGACTCAGAAGTCTCATGTCTCTTTCAGCATCCACAAAACCATGACAGACCAGTCAAGGTGAGTAGGATAAAATCTCAGACCCGTCAAAATTCTTGACACATTATCTTTTAAGTTATCTTGTGCTCTTTTTATGATTTCTCCTTCCTCTGGAGTCAGTTTCTTTGTGGTTAATCATTTTTGTTGTTGTTTGTTTTGTTTTCTTTTGTTCTTCAGTCTTCCCTCAAATGTCTGGTTTTTATTTATCTGTTTATATTTAAGATTAGGAGAAACAGGAGAGAATTCAGCATCTCACTCTGCCTATGAGGGGCTTGAAATTAGCAAGCGTTTGAGGAGAGGTAGCAGAGAATTTAGATATTTTGCTGCAGTTGGAGTAAAGGGGTCAGAAGCCTAATGGCCAAATGTGCAGAGTTGTGTTCTGGGACATCCACACTTCTGCTGGTCTGGTTTTCAAAAAGTAGTTTAGAGAAATTGTTTTGTTTTGTTTTCCCCCCTAGATGGTAGAGGTCTGCCTGCTGGGTCTTCTGTAAAGGGTGATGAGAGTAAGCCAGGTTTGCTCAGAGTAATTCCTTACCACGTAAGTCTACAATCAAGCCAGTGTAAGTATGTACAGTATCTCTTTGCTTAAAAATAAATGAGATACACACACACACATATACAATTTTTGTTCATGTTCAAAATGTTAGTGGTGTTCATTATAAAGAACTCACCCATAAACCCATAATACAGTGTTACTAAGTTTCTCCTATGGAGAACTAACTACTTCAGACTTCCCTCTTTTCTCTGACGTCTATTCATCTAGTCACCCCTACAACAGTTTCTAAATGAAATAAGACACTGGACTAAGTTCATGAAAAACATTAGAAACCCCAGATGCAAATGTTCATCATTTTCCCATCTGTTCAGTAGCTTGTTTTGCTTTGATTTCTTTCTTTCGACATGGGTGATGTGCGGCATACTTCTGACTCGAGGTTATTAGCAACCTTGAGTTCCTGAGCATTTTAAACTCACATACCAATGATTCAAGTGGTCTCACCAATAAACTACTAAACGAAAATATTCATATTTAAAGTATAAACATTTCTGTATTGTGTCACTTGGAGGGATAATTTTAAGAGTTTAAATATGCTTATTATTTTATATGCTAAAGGATTCCCCTCCAGAACATTCAGTAGTAAATCTTTATACTTAAACCTTCCAAAGAAATAGTGATTTTAACCTTGTCATTTGTATGTTTGATGACCCACAAACTCTAGGGTCAGCCTGATTTACTTCATTTCACGTCATTATCTCTTATTTTACTCACATTAATCTAAGTAATTCTTCTACCACCTCAAGCCAGTCTTAGAAGTATTCGCATTTCAATTAAGACTTGTGTTTTTAAACTATCATTTAGCCATATTACACCTTAATTGTTTGTGTTACCCTTCCATGAAATGTTTCCAAATGATTTTTACTCTGCCTGAGGGGATGGAAAAGGCCTTGTATAAAGGCATCAAGTTATGTAGAATTATTTGATGAATTACAAGGACTAGCAGGGTTTCTTCCTAAGTCTTCATTAGCATTATACTTGATCCAACTAACCAAAATTTTATTTCCCCTATTGCCTTGAACACTGACCGCTAAGGTGTCAGAATTCTTCTGTTTCAAGACAACACAAACTTCAGTACATTCATTTATTGTCAATTTGAACCAATTTTGGTAGAAGTCATGCTAGTATACTCTTTCCCAATGTCTTAGAATTTTCTTCCTCTATCAATGTGTATATTTTAACAGAAACTTACATTTTATTTTTTTTTCTACAGCTGTAACATTTCTCTGTGATTACGTAAGGGTCTCACCATCTTTATTTTTATTTAATACACATTTCAGATGAAACCAACTGTTTTCTTCAAGTATATATTTATCACTTTTTATATGTGAGGTACTGATACTAAGAAATTCATGTTTTTGCCGGTTAGAACCTTACAATGCGGTTTCGCTGATCAGAAGATTATACTGTGTAACACTGTTTAATGTCACCTTTCTGTCCCAACTCTGATCATGTATTTACTATAATAGTCTCCCAGCTGGTTTCCTGATCTCCAGGCTTGCCCCTTGAACTGATTCTCCATTCTGCTAACAGTAATCCTGCAAAATCAAATGCGACACTTCGTATTTCAGCTCAAACTCTTTGCATGGCTCCCCCCTAAAGCTGTTGAAAATCTACACATTGTTATTTCTTTATCCTTTCCTTTACTGAAACAGTCATAAAAACTGCTTGAAAATCTTCAAACATACCATTCTTATGCCTGTTTACAAATCTCCCTACACCCTCGCCCTTCTTCTTAAACCACCCTTCAGCAGTAGTCTTCTCCGTTAAGACCCTATGGATCTGGCCCTAGGTTACGGCTCTGACTACATTTCCTACCCCTTCTTCCATTTATTCATTCATTCAATCATTCATTTACTTCACCATAGTTTACTGACCTCCACATTTTTCCTCAAAAATATCAAGTATGTTCCTGTCTCATGGCCTTGACCTTCGCAGCTTTCTCTGCCTGGAGTGCCCATCCTTATTTGCAGGTTTCCTCTCTCCTCTCAGTATCACCTCCTCAGAGAGCCTTCCAGATCACCCTTTATAAAACACCATTATGTCCACAACTATTTATGTGAATAGTGGGTAGTTTGTTCTCTATGGTCCTTATCAACACCTAACATCATATGTAACTTACTGTTTCCTCCTTGTTCATGAATGTAAGCTTTACAGGGACGGGGACTTGACCCGTTTGACTGACACTGGTATCCTTAGTAATTCATCTAACGTTTAATATTTGGAGGGGTTCAGCAAATTTTTGATGAATGAATGAAATGAATGTGAATTTTTACTTGCCCTTCAAGATCCACTTTCAGTGTTACTTCATTTATCAAAACTCACTTGATATTCCACACTACAAACTGACTTATACTATTTAACTACTCAAACTTGTATAATAGGGCTTCCCTGGTGGCACAGTGGTTGGGAGTCCGCCCGCCGATGCAGGGGACGTGGGTTCGTGGCCCGGTCTGGGAAGATCCCACATGCCACGGAGCGGCTGGGCCCGTGAGCCATGGCCGCTGAGCCTGCGCGTCCGGAGCCTGTGCTCCGCAACGGGAGAGGCCACAACAGTGAGAGGCCCGCGTAACGCAAAAAAAAAAAAACTTGTATAATACACATCTTAATATTATTTTCCTTAATTGATGTGGAATGCTGTTTATCCTTTTAAATAGCAAAACACTATGACAAATATTTAAGACCATGAAATTAAGAGCTGATTTTCTAAGAAATATTTGTATGGGACAGAATAGAGGGTCCAGAAATATACCCACGTGAATACAGTCAACTGATTTTTGACAAAGCAAGTCTTTTCAACAAATGGTGCTAGAACAACTGGACATTCATAGGCAAAAAAAAAAAAAAAAAGTACCTGGACACACCTTACACCCTTCACAAAAATTAATTCAAAATGGGTTATGGTCCTAAATGTAAAACACAAAACTATAAAAATCCTAGAAAATAACAGGAGAAAATCAAGATGACCTTGACTATGGCAATGACCTTTTCAGTGTAACACCAAGGCATGATTGACAAAAGAAATAATTAATAAGGGACTTAATTAAAATTAAAACTTCTGTGAAAGACAGTATCAAGAAAATGAGAAGATGACAAACCACAGACTGGGAGAAAATATTTGTAAACAACACATCTGATAAAGGACTGTCACCAAAATATACAAAGGACTCATATCTCAGTAAGAAAACAAATCAATTAAAAAGTGAGCCGAAGACTTTAACAGACACCTAACCACAGAAGATACACAGATGGCAAATAAGCATATAAAAACATGCTCTGCATCACAAGTCATCAGGGAAATGCAAATTACAGTAACAATGAAATACCACCGCATACGTAATAGAATGGCCAAAATCCAGAACAATGACACCAAACTCTGCTGAGGACCTGAAGTAACAGCAACTTCCATACTTTGTTGGTGAGAACGCAAAATGGTTCAGCCACTTTGGAAGACTGTTTGGTGGTTTCTTACAAAACTAAACATACTCGTATCATGTGATCCAACAATTATGATCATTGGTATTTACTCAAAGGAGCAGAAAACTTATGTCTACATAAAAAGACTGCATGTACATGTTTATAGCAGTTTTGTTCATAAATGCCAAAAACTGGAAGCAACCAACATGTCCTTGAGTAGACGAATGGGTAAATAAACTGCGGTACATTGAGACAGCAGAAAACTACTCAGTGCTAAAAAGAAATGAGCTATCAAGCCATGAAAAGACACGGAGGAACTTAAAGGCATTCTGCTAAGTGAAAGAAGCCGACCTGAAAATGTGACACCCTGTATGATCCCAACTATATGATGTTCTGGAAAAGGCAAAACTATGAGGTAAGAGATCAGTGGTTTCCAGGGATTGGGGATAAAAAGTGGGATGAACAGGCAAAACACAAAGGATTTTTTGGACAATGAAACTACTCTGTAGGATACTGTAATGATGGAGACATGTCATTATACATTTGCCCAAAGCCGTATAATGTAAAACACCAAGAGTGAACCCTAATGTGGATGTATCACTGTAGGTACATCAACTGTCACTCAAGTTCCACGCTGGCAGAGGATCTTAATAATGGGGGAAGGCAATACATGTGTGGTAACAGGTGATATATGGGAAATACCTGTACCTTCCTCGCAAGTTTTCAGTGATCCTAAAACTCCTCTAAAAAAATAAAGTTTTAAAAAGATTAGGATATCTCAGCAAAATGTAAATAATTAATTAAAATTCCTTTTTTTTTCTTTAGCAATCTTACCTCCCAGTAGTAACACGCAACGCTGCAAGTGGTTGTAACCAAACCCAGAAAGTTGATGCTCCACGATTTAAATTGATTCACATTTTGGTACTGTAGGCCTTTCTCTTGAATTCATTAATCAAAAGAAGCAAGGAAAAGTGTTCATTTCTTGGAGCAAAAATGCCCATTTGTCTTCAAAATCCCTTTTTTCCCCCAAAGGTACTGAAAAGAAGAAAATGGAGGAAAAAAGGATACTTTTTTTTTTCCCCTTACACCCTTTTGGTTAGATGGTTGACTTGGACTATTAAAAAAATAAAGAAAACACTCAACAAGACTCTCACATTTTTCTTATTTAAATTGTTTTACTCATATTTCAGTTTTATAAATATTTATTTCAAGGATTAAAAGCTGTACATATATTATGAATAAAAGTAATCTTGCAAGACATGTGAAATACTTATCTTTTGAAAAAAAAGTGAAGTTATGAAGATAACCTTTGCTTTTTTCAAAGTTTGCTTTCATGCTAAAGAAACAATGTGAACTTAAGCCAAAGGCTGAATTAAAAAACATACTATAGGGCTTCCCTGGTGGCACGGTGGTTGCGAGTCCACCTGCCGATGCAGGGGACATGGGTTCGTGCCGCGGTCTGGGAAGATCCCACATGCCGCGGAGTGGCTGGGCCCGTGAGCCATGGCCGCTGAGCCTGCGCGTCCGGAGCCTGTGCTCCGCAACGGGAGAGGCCCGCATCCCGCAAAAAAAAACCCAAAAAAACAAAAAAACAAAAAAACAAACAAAAAAAAAACATACTATAGTCCCCAGCCAAGTAAGATGTTTGGTGTGTAGATTTGAAAATACCTAACAATGCAATACTGTGTTAGTATGGGTTTCAATTCTTTCTCAAAGCCTTATATCTTTTACTTAACACAATCATATTAGAGGAGATTTAAGTCAGGATGTGTGAAAATAGTGATGAACATTTAACAGCCTGACCAGAAACCATGATTTTGATTGTTTGTATTTTTGCTTACCAATCCCTAGTAGTTTTGCTTTTCCTGAGCTACATATTAGCAAACAACCAATGTGCTAAAATGCATATTCATCTCTGCATACGCTTTCTTCCTTGTTGAGTTTATTTTCTTATCTATGGTTGCAACTCTAATCTTCATACTTGTGACACTTAGCTATATTTCTGTAGGTTTCTCTCTCTCTTCCAGAGCTCTGAATACATTTCCAGTGGCCTATTTGCCATTTCCACTTGCTCTTTTTATTAACATATTTCAAGATTGACTTCTATTCACTCACGTTCTAAGCAGCTCCTCTACACATTTTATTATTTCTCTGCCTCACACTTTTCCTAGGTTGAAGTCTCTCAATCAGGGGTCAAAACGGGCAGCCCACGGACTGCAGCACAGCGGCAAACATGCTCTTTGTTTGTTTAATTTTCAGTTCTCATGATGTTGACCCAACATAGTGTTAACAAATAACATTTAAAAGGACCCCAGCACTGGAGGAATGGAGCAGCTGTGGAGGACAGGCAGACACACAGATGGCCCGTTCAGCAACTTGAATGAATTCACGAACGTTCTGCCTTTTAACAGATGGTCAAGGCCCTGTGCCACAGGTAAGGCTCAGGTGAGTGAACTACGGGCTACCATTTCAGCTACCACTTGCTTCCTCGGATAGGAGGGCTGTGTAGTAAGTCAGCTGACCATCATACACAGTGGATCTGGATACAGATGCTGAGTGCAAAACCATGGGTTCAGGGTGAAGCTGTAAAAATGGCTGATTCTAACAGGTACCACGAAGATGTAGATTGTGAGGTGTTAGCAGGTGCTACCTGTGAGATACAGGAACCCTGTAAGCACTGGTTGCAAATCCTGCATTGAATTACTCCAGAAGATGACCAGGAACGATGCAACCTATAACTCCCTCCCTCCCCCCACCTAGGGTCCTGACTGCTCCCATGATTTTTTTTTAATTGCCTACAGACGAGTTCACCAAAACTACTGATTCTGACGCACTAACCTCCAATTTGGAAATTTTTAATGGTCCCACACTGCCTACTTCCTAAAACCACTTAGGTCTTTTAGAAAGGATCCCTGATGACAATTAACATCTCATTATTTAGGATGTACCTTCATGATCCGCATGTTCCAGTATAATTAAGACACTGGTATTTCCTGAGAAGACCACGAGCACCTGAATATGCCAGAGTATTTATCCCACTGAAATTGTATCTATGCTCCAAAGAATCTCTACTTCAGACCTTTTCAGGAAGCTCTTCTTATCACTCTAAATCCTTGTTACTTCTTCCTGTTTATACTACAATAAATCTGTGTTTACACTTTACGTAGGTTATGATATTTAGCATACATTTTCTGTATTTTAGATTATGTTAAAACTTTGGGAAGTACAGAACGTTACATATTTTTCAATGTACTTGGCTTATTTTGTGCTACTCAATTGAAAATTCATTGAGGATAAGGATTTTCTTTCTTACTAAGACTTAAACTCCTGGAATGCCTACCTTGATACTACTTTCCTTAACTGACGTGCAGTTCTTGTACTGAATCGTCTGATTTAGGCTAATTTTATGCAAATATAAAGCAAAGTTTAGTAACAGATATTTTAGAGTATATGTCTATCTTAAATTTTCTTAGATTATATCTCTTTAACTTACAACACAAGAAAAATTTATTCAATAATACATCCAACAAATATTTACTAATACAGTGTTCCAGGAACCAGAATATATACTAAAAATATTTGTCACGGAATACAGACCAAACAGTTGGTTTAATCAATCAATCACCCCCTTTTCAACTGATTGTTTTACCATGATGTTTACACAACATACAGTTAGAAGTATAATAAGCTTTATCAGAAATGTCCTTTTTTTTTTTTACATTGTTTTGTAGAACACAGTTGGTATATACTCCTACTGCTCTAGGCCCCTGGGAAACAAGTTCTATAAGAAGCTTCATTATCATATGACTGTAATTTTCTCATAGCTAAGGAACAAGTCTCGTTTGTCTTTTTGTGTTTAGCAGTGAGCACAGTTCCTGAGCCAAAGTCAAAACTCAGTGCATGATGCTGAATGACTGAACGAATGAACAACATGAGGGGAAAATTTTTTATTTCTTTCTCCTCAAAAGTAGGCATGGATGAAGAGCCAATGTATTCCTCCAAAAATAGAAAGGAAAAATATCTTATTTACATTTACACACATACACACACATACACATACACACACATATACATATACACACACATACTTCTCTCATCATTGTAAAGATCATATTGCCATAGGTACATGTGACCATACACACTGAATTATTACTGGTTGGTATTCATGAATTTGATTCTGTGATGACAGATACTATCCCTGACTTAAAACATTCTTCAGTTTTCAAAATGTAAAGTAATTATGCACAAAAAAAGCTGACCCTAGGTTTAACCTAGACAACAGAGCTATTTACCAATTTGTAAGAAATACAAGAGAGAAACGAAACAAGTTAACGCTACCAAGCAAGGAAGATAAATTCAAAACGTGTGAAATTTTTACAGAATAACTGATCTGGTTTCTTTGAAAAGTCAATGGCCTGAGAAAAAAGGAGAGAAGGGACACTTACTCAACACTGCAATAAACGTAACCTACGGACCTTAACAAACAGACTGACTATGAAGAGATATCTTTAGGACAACTGGAGAAATTGGATATGAGCTGTGTATCAGAAGATACTAGGATATACTATAAATTTAGCTAAGTGTGGTTATGTAAGAAAACATCTCTATTTTTTAGTATCACACGGCAGTATGTAGGAGAATATTGGAAAGATGTCTAGGACTTGCTTTGGCAAAAGAATAAGTGGGGGAAGGCGCCCACGTGAAGCGAGAGTGGCAATATCATAACAATTATTGGGCGTGGGAGATAGGGTTCATTATTCTCTACATAGTGCCAATGTTCGAAATATTTCACACGCAAACCATGTTTAAGAGTGCTCGGTAAAATGTTTAGATCTCTATTCATTCCAATCTGAAGGAGGTTAAGTTAGGATGTTATTAAATGTATCTGTAAAATAATACGGTGGCATTGGAGGGGCCACTTGGGGCGAGAAAGATATACTAATACAAACGTACAACGAGCGGATAGAGGTGGTCAGGTGGAGAGAAGCTTGCAATTGCTGACTCTTCCCAAGAAGGAGTCTCAGCTCTGGGCCCCATGCTGTTTTCACTGTAGTCTCCAGATCTGGTGAGAAACCGCATGCGGCATGGAAAACCAGCAGCAGAGGAAAGAGAAAGATATGGCATAGAGTCTATCAGTTATAAAAATTATCAGAGAAGGAGACAGCTGCACTGGTACCGAGACAGGGAAGCTGTGAGCAGCTAGAAAGTTTAGAACCAACTTTAAGAGACCTTTTCTTTTTTAATATCAAGCTGTTTCTTAAGCTCCGGATAGTCTCAGAGGTGTCATATTATTAAGTGTCTCTTCAGGATTGAAAAAAATATATATATATATATATTCTAACAATTATAATACCTACGACATTTTAGACCTTATTCTTTGCCAGGCTGAGTTAAGTACTTTTAGTCCTTATTTTACTCAATCCTTAATCTCAGTCGGTAGATACTAATGGTACCATTTTAGAGATGAGAAAACTGAGGCTAACAAAGGTTAAAGAATTTGCTTGGATAAATAACAAGGTCCTACTGTATAGCACGGGGAATTATATCCAATCTCTTGGGATAAACCGTAATGAAAAAGAATATTCAAAAAAAGAATGCATATATGTGTAAAACTGAGTCACTCTGCTGTACAGCAGAGATTGGTACACATTGTAAATCAACTATACTTCCATTAAGAAAAAGAGCAATAAAAGAAAAGAATTTGGGGTGAGAGAGGGAGGGTGGGAGGGAGATGCAAGAGGGAGGACATATGGGAATATATGTATGTGTATGGCTGACTCACTTTGTTATAAAGTAGAAACTAACACACATTGTAAATCAATTATACTCCAATAAACATGTTAAAAAAATTTGCTTAAGCTAGCAGTAGGCAGAGGTAGGATTCAAACACAGGTCTGTCTTCCAACATTTTGAAATTGATCTCTGAAATGCAAAAATTACCATAATTTTGCTTAAAATTAATGTTATGTCAACCTTGTTTAAGATGCATTCATGATTTTAAAAATACATTTCATACATGTATATACACACATATGTATCTATATAATATGCATCCCGATGATGTTGCTGAGGCTTTTTTTTAACATCTTTATTGGAGTCTAATTGCTTTACAATGGTGTGTTAGTTTCTGCTTTATAACAAAGTGAATCAGCTACATAAACAGATATCCCCATATCCCCTCCCTCTGCGTCTCCCTCCCACCCTCCCTATCCCACCCCTCTAGGTGGTCACAAAGCACTGAGCTGATCTCCCTGTACTATGCGGCTGTTTCCCACTAGCTATTTATTTTACGTTTAGTAGTGTATATATGTCCATGCCACTCTCTCACTTTGTCCCAGCTTACCTTTCCCCCACCCCATATCCTCAAGTCCAGTCTCTATCTGCGTCTTTATTCCTGTCCTGCCCCTAGGTTCTTCATGACCTTTTTTTTTTTTTTTTTTTTTTTTTTAGATTCCATATATATGTGTTAGCATACGGTATTTGTCTTTCTCTTTCTGACTTACTTCGCTCTGTATGACAAACTCTAGGTCCAACCACCTCACTACAAATAACTCAATTTCCTTTCTTTTTATGGCTGAGTAGTACTCCATTGTATATATGTGCCACATCTTCTTTATCCATTCATCTGTTGATGGACACTTAGGTTGCTTCCATGCCCTGGCTATTGTAAATAGAGCTGCAATGAACATTGTGGTACATGACTCTTTTTGAATTATGGTTTTCTCAGGGTATATGCCCTGTAGTGGGATTGCTGGGTCATATGGTAGTTCTATTTGTAGCTTTTTAAGGAACCCCCATACTGTTCTCCATAGTGGCTGTATCAATTTACATTCCCACCAACAGTGCAAGAGGGTTCCCTTTTCTCCACACCCTCTCCAGCATTTATTTTTTGTAGATTTTTTGATGATGGCCATTCTGACTGGTATGAGATGATATCTCATGGTAGTTTTGATTTGAATTTCTCTAATGATTAGTGATGTTGAGCATCCTTTCATGTGTTTGTTGGCAATCTGTATACCTTCTTTGGAGAAATGTCTGTTTAGATCTTCTGCCCATTTATGGGTTGTTTGTTTTTGTGTTATTGAGCTGCATGAGCTGCTTACATATTTTGGAGATTAATCCTTTGTCCATTGTTTCACTTGCATACATTTTCTCCCATTCTGGGGGTTGTCTTTTCATCTTGTTTATGGTTCCCTTTGCTGTGAAAAAGCTTTTAAGTTTCATTAGGTCTCATTTGTTTATTTTTGTTTTTATTTCCATTTCTCTAGGAGGTGGGTCAAAAAGGATCTTGCTGTGATTTATGTCATAGAGTGTTCTGCCTATGTTTTCCACTAAGAGTTTTACAGTATCTGGCCTTACATTTAGGTCTTTAATCGATTTTGAGTTTATTTTTGTGTATGGTGTTAGGTAATGTTCTAATTTCATTCTTTTACATGTAGCTGTCCAGTTTTCCCAGCACCACTTATTGAAGAGGCTGTCTTTTCTCCACTGTATATTCTTGCCTCCTTTATCAAAGATAAGGTGACCACATGTGCATGGGTTTATCTCTGGGCTTTCTGTCCTGTTCCATTGATCTATATTTCTGTTTTTGTGCCAATACCATGCTGTCTTGATTACTGTAGCTTTGTAGTATAGTATAAAGTCAGGGAGCCTGATTCCTCCAGCTCCATTTTTCTTTCTCAAGATTGCTTTGGCTATTCGGGCTCTTTTGTGTTTCCATACAAATTGTGAATTTTTTTGTTCTAGTTCTGTGAAAAATGCGAGTGGTAGTTTGATAGGGATTGCATTGAATCTGTAGATAGCTTTGGGTAGTAGAGTTATTTTCACAATGTTGATTCTTCCAATCCAAGAACATGGTATATCTCTCCATCTGTTTGTATCATCTTTAATTTCTTTCATCAGTGTCTTATAGTTTTCTGCATACAGGTCTTTTGTCTCTTTAGGTCGGTTTATTCATAGGTATTTTATTCTTTTTGTTGCAGTGGTAAATGGGAGTGTTTCCTTAATTTCTCTTTCAGATTTTTTATCATTAGTGTATAGGAATGCAAGAGATTTCTGTGCATTAATTCTGTATCCTGCTACTTTACCAAATTCATTGATTAGCTCTAGTAGTTTTCTGGTAGCATCTTTAGGATTCTCTATGTATAGGATCATGTCATCTGCAACAGTGACAGCTTTACTTCTTCTTTTCCGATTTGGATTCCTTTTATTTATTTTTCTTCTCTGACTGCTGTCACGAAAACTTCCAAAACTATGTTTAATAAGAGTGGTGAGAGTGGGCAACCTTGTCTTGTTCCTGATCTTAGAGGAAATGTTTTCAGTTTTTCACCATTGAGAATGATGTTGGCTGTGGGTTTGTTGTATATGGCCTTTATTTTGTTTAGGTAAGTTCCCTCTATGCCTACTTTCTGGAGGGTTTTTATTGTAAATCGGTGTTGAATTTTGTTGTAAGCTTTCTCTGCATCTATTGAGATGATCATATGGTTTTTCTCCTTCAATTTGTTAATATGGTGTATCACGTTGATTGATTTGTGTATATTGAAGAATCCTTGCATTCTTGGGATAAACCCCACTTGATCATGGTGTATGATCCTTTTAATGTGCTGTTGGATTCTGTTCGCAAGTATTTTGTTGAGGATTTTTGCATCTATGTTCATCAGTGATATTGGCCTGTAGTTTTCTTTTTTGTGACATCTTTGTCTAGTTTTGGTATCAGGGTGATGGTGGCCTCGTAGAATGAGTTTGGGAGTGTTCCTCCCTCTTCTGTATTTTGGAAAAGTTTGAGAAGAATAGGTGTTAGCTCTTCTCTAAATGTTTGAAAAAATTCACCTGTGAAGCCATCTGGTCCTGGGCTTTTGTTTCTTGCAAGAGTTTTAGGCACAGTTTCAATTTCAGTGCTTATGATTGGTCTGTTTATATTTTCTATTTCTTCCTGGTTCAGTCTTGGAAAGTTGTGCTTTTCTAAGAATTTGTCCATTTCTTCCAGGTTGTCCATTTTATTGGCATAGAGTTGCTTGTAGTAATCTCTCATGATCCTTTGAATCTCTGCAGTGTCAGTTATTACATCTCCTTTTTCATTTCTAATTCTACTGATTTGAGTCTTCTCCCTTCTTTTCTTGATGAGTCTGGTTAATGGTTTATCAATTTTGTTTATCTTCTCAAAGAACCAGCTTTTAGTTTTATTGATCTTTGCTATTATTTCCTTCATTTCTTTTTCATTTATTTCTGATCTGAACTTTATTCTTTCTTTCTGCTAACTTTGTTTTTTTTTTTTTATTCTTCTTTCTCTAACTGCTTTAGGTGTAAGGTTAGGTTGTTTATTTGAGATGTTTCCTGAGGTAGGATTGTATTGCTATATCGTCCCTCTTAGAACTGCTTTTGCTGCATCCCATAGGTTTTGGGTCATTGTGTTTTCAGTGTCACTTGTTTCTAGGTATTTTTTTTATTTCCTCTTTGATTTCTTCAGTGATCTCTTGGTTATTTAGTCATGTATTGTTTAGCCTCCATGTGTTTGTATTTTTTACAGAATTTTTCCTGTAATTGATACCTAGTCTCATAGCGTTGTGATCAGAAAAGATACTTGATACAATTTCAATTTTCTTAAATTGATAGTATGTGGAGCCAGAAGGTCTCTGGTGGACCAATGTCCTGAACTTGCCTCTCCCACCTTAGAGGCTCAGGCCTGACACCCGACTGGAGCACCAATACCCTGGAAGCCACACAGCTCAGAAGAAAAGGGAGATAAAAAGAAAGAAACAGTAAAATAAAATAAAATAAAAAATTTAAAAAGTATTAAAAATTTAAAGAATTACAAAGTAATAAAAAAAAGAAAGAAGAGAGCAACCAAACCAAAATACAAATCCACCAATGATAAAAAGCGCTAAAAACTATACTAAAAAAACCAAACAAACAAAAAAAACCAGACAGGACCCTAGGACAAATGGTGAAAGCAAAGCTATATGGACAAAATCACACAAAGAAGCATATATACATACACACTCATAAGAAGAGAAAAAGGAAAAAATATATATATTTCTATAAATAAAAGAAAAAAAAAAGGAAAAGAGCAACCAAATCAATAAACAAATCTACCAGTGATAATAAACTCTAAATAGTAAACTAAGATAAACATAAAATCAGAGACAAATTAGATGCAGAAAGCAAACCCCAAGGCTACAGTTGCTCCCAAAGTCCCCCTCCTCAATTCTGGGCTGATTCGTTGTCTGTTCATGTACTCCAGAGACGCAGGTACATCAAGTTGATTGTGGAGCTTTAATCCGCTGCTCCTGAGGCTGCTGGGAGAGATTTTCCTTTCTCTTCTTTGTTTTCACAGCTCCCGGGCTCAGCTTTGGATACGGCCCCGCCTCTGTGTGTAGGTCGCTGGAGGGCGTCTGTTTTTTGCTCAGACAGGACGGGGTTAAAGGAACCGCTGATTCGGGGGCTCTGGCTCCCTCAGGCCGCGGGGAGGGAAGGACACGGAGTGCGGGGCAGACCTGCGGCGGCAGAGGCCGGCGTGACGTTGCACCAGCCTGAGGCGCGCCGTGCGTTCTCCCGGGGAAGTTGTCCCTGGATCCCGGGACCCTGGCAGTGGCGGGCTGCACAGGCTCCCCGGAAGGGGGTGTGGAGAGTGACCTGTGCTCGCACACAGGCTTCTTGGTGGCGGCAGCAGCAGCCTTAGCGTCTCCCGCCCGTCTCTGGGGTTTGCGCTGTTAGCTGCGGCTCCCGCCCGTCTCTGGAGCTCCTTTAAGCAGCGCTCTTAATCCCCTCTCCTCGCGCACCAGGAAACAAAGAGGGAAGGAAAAGTCTCCTGCCTCTTCGGCAGGTGCAGACTTTTCCCCGGACTCCCTCCCGGCCAGCCGTGGCACACTAACCCCTGCAGGCTGTGTTCACGCCGCCAACCCCAGTCCTCTCCCTGCGCTCCGACCGAAGCCCGAGCCTCGGCTCCCAGCCCCGCCCGCCCAGCCTCCTTCGGTATCTGCGGGGGAACTGGTTATGGGACCGCCCCCCATACCAAAATCTGCGGATGCTCAAGTTCCTTATGTAAAATGGCCTAGTATGGCCTGCCCTCTGTATCCAATGGTTCCACATCCTCGAATTCAACCAACTGTGGATCCAACTTTGAATACGGAGGGCCAGGCTGTACTAGTCAAACGTTGAAGCTGTTGAGCAGACTGAATGCCTGCTCCTTGGTGCACTACCCGAGCAACTCTGGGAAACGTTACTTCATTTCCCTGTGCCTCAGTTTCCTCCCTTGGTGCACTACCTGAGCAACTCTGGGAAACGTTACTTCATTTCCCTGTGCCTCAGTTTCCTCCTGAATACGTTTAAATGTCTAAAATGGGGATAGCTGTAGTTCTATTTTATAGGTTAGATGAGAAAATATCGATTTCTTTGCACAGCACCTGACTCAGGACAGCTCCTCAATACATGTTACTGGTATTACCCATGTTATTACTCGTTTCCTTTACACTCAGCCGTGTCTTGGACCAGAGACGAATTGGGAATTCACGGGATATTAGTACTTAGATTGTATCTTTCAACAGTTACACGTCTTTGAATCTTTAGTAATTTGAACCCATCTAAACAAATAGGTTAAGAGAAAAAAAAACAGATAAACTAACCTCATTTTAATGATTCTCATACAGATTCTAAGAGTACTCCGCAAGTAAATCCGGGCTCCTTATTCCACTTAGATCAATTCAATTCACTTGCAACAGTGGAGTGACAAATCCAGACCCTTAGATCAATCCAATTCACTTGCAACAGTGGAGTGACAAACCCAGACCCTCATTCGTGCACTTGATCACTTTACACGGATTAACACACAAGCATCTTCCGGCTCCCTGGCTAGGAAGTTAGGCCACAACGTCATGGAATCCAGAGGAACACACAAAAAGGCTACTTCTAAAACCACCTGGGGAGAATAATGATGGAAATACCGAGGGGCTGTTAGAGGAGTACCCCTGGCTGGGAAGGTTACAGAAGTTTCCTGGAGGAAGTGGTAAATGAGCCGCGTGGGACTTAGAGAGCTGAGGACGGCAAAAAGTAAACCTGGAAGCAGGTTGAAAGAAAGTCACCGGGGTGAGAGTCAGAGTGGCTCGTGCAGAGAACTCAAGAAATCCAGCGGTGACGCAGTGGAACTGTCTGGCTGAAGGAGCCAGAGCTTGGTCTGGGGAAGGAGGTGAGGGCGGGCGGCAGAGGGTGCGCTCTGCTGCGCCGACGGGACGGCTTGCATCTCATCGGGATGACAACGGGCCGCCATTCAGAAGGTGCGGAGGCAGGTCAGTGACAAGGTGTTTCCGGACAGATTATTCTGAGCGCTGTAAAAGATGAACTTACTCGGATGGTGGTATGTGAGCCAGGTACGCGAGGCAAAGAGAAGAGGTGAGAGTTCCTGCACCAGTTACATGGAAGTTTGTTGGCTAAACCTGGGGAAGCTTGGCAGGGACAGTGAGGTGGAAAAAATAACTCATTATGATAATCTCTGGGGAGAAAAAACCCACAAAACGGTGACCATCAGTTAAATAACAGCAAACTACCCGAATCCGAGAGTAATTCAGACAAAAGCATGTCCTGTTAAGGAAGCATTCATGCAGGGGTGGCACAGCTACCGGGAGGGCACAGTCTGGCTCACACGGGACCTGCTCTCAGAGCAGCAGAGTCAGCTGGTGCCCTCCGCGTTGACTCTAGCGTGAGCCAGCCCAATACCCTCCATCAGGGGACTTCAGTGTCTCATTCAGAGTTTCACAGCCTCAGTGCTGTTAACATTTTGGGCCGGATAATTCTTTATCGCAGGGAACTTTGCTGTGCCTTGTACGATGTTCAGTGGTAACCCCGGTCTCTACCCAAGTGACAACCAAAAATGTCTTCAATCTTGCCAACCTTCCTCTGAGGGACAGAACAGCCCTTCGTTGAGAACCCTTGGTTAAATTCGTCTTGAGAAGTGCTAGACTAGCCTACCTACTGCAGTGTACACTGGACCCAGTTTATTCTAAAACGTCTAAGGGATGTCACGCGCACATGAGTGGGCGTAATGAACGATCACCACCAAGTCTCACTGAGAACCGGTTCCAATACTATAAACGTCTGCTACGTTAGCGCCTCTCCATTAGATAAACATATTTATAACTGAACAAGTCACATCAAAAAAAAAAAAACCTTCTGATTGTATTTGATGCCTCACTTTAAACAATCACAGGTTTTTATTTTCTGGAAGTAAAACAAAGCATTAATTGTTAATATCAACACATCTAGAAATTGTGTTTAAAGTTCCACATGAGGGTGAATTACTAGATCGCCCGTTCACTGCCTGACTTACTAAAACAGAATCTCTGAGCCCAGAGCTTTCCTTCATTGCAATGGTATATAACGGTATATAATGGTATATAATGGTGTGGTTTTCTGGTATTTCTACAAATGCTACTACAACTAAGCAGTACCGTGTCCTACGAAATTCCCCGGAGAGAAATCTGAGTTACTCTAAACTGACCTTCTGACACCTCCAGCTCCACTGGAGGTTCCCGTGGTCCCAGCCATGCTAACTCTGATAGATGCATCAGCAGTGAGGTTGGTTATTAAATTCCCTGGAGACTGTGCTCGACTCCTACAAAATGACCACAAAGTCCATATACAAATAGCAAGATGTGATTACTAAATAAGTTAACAGAGCCGTAAGCATTCTTAGTAACTATGATATCCAATATACAAAAAAGAAGGAAAAAAGATTCTCACCCATGTCTGCATTTCTCAGTGTACGTCTAGAATATTATGGTTGTTTCTGCTGACATGTTTAAGAAGGAAGTTGATAAATTAGTGTGCAGAGGAGAACCACCAGAGTGGGCCTTCTAGAAGGTAACTTGCCACTCACCACATTTCACTCGTTCACACTGACATACTCAACGCTTGGAAACCCTATTCAGTGACACAGACAACTTACTCCGGCTAGGAATATTGCCATATGGTTCCTCAAAATCGAGTTGGTAAAAACAGAACCATGCAAAGAAGACATAATGTGATACAAACATGGCAGGATAGCACATGATGGAAATACAGTAGTTGGTGAAGATCAGTGATTCTGGAGATATTTTATACGTGGGCAGCGTGATCATGGTCAGTGTTTTCAAACCAGGTTTTGACACATCTCTTGAACCCCCTCAAACACGCCTGCTACTGATTGCTACTCATTTCACTCCAAGCTCACTTCATTATTACTGTTGCTAACAATACCGAACACGAACTAAGAACGCTGCCACGCAAATCACAGATGTAAGCTCTGCCCCATGGGCTTACTGGCATCACCCTGAACCAGGATAAAATGCACGTCATGCAATAGAAAAATCAGTACAAGGGATTTTTAAAGGCTAAAGAAAATGAACATCACAGTGCAGGTTTTGCCGGCTCTGAACTTAATTTAAATTGAACATTGAAGTGTGCACAGCAGTCCTCTAGTATGATATATTTCAGCATTGTTTTACAGGAAGTTTTTTTGTTTGTAGGGATAGAAACAAAAGCCTTTCCTAGTTGAATTGTGAAGTTATCTCAACTCAAAACCACATATGAGGGAATGATTTATGTGAAGTACACTAAAAAACATGCAACCATTATAAAATAATGGTTTTGCTCAAAAATATTTTCAAGCACAAACGATGACATATAAACATGGGAATAGATTATATGCTACCAAAAGTGTTACTTCAATTTGGTACTTTTCAGATGATTCACACCAAACATGTTTATTTTACATTCGAGTGTTTTTCAGTAGTGTGGCATTTAACTTCTCCCATCTTACACTTGTGCCACTTTGATATTCACTGTACATTTTTATATTCCAGTATTTCCCTCACTGATAGAATAAATATCTCCAAACCTCCAAGAAGATTTTAAGTATTCTTCTCTACCTCCTTTTGAATTTAAAACTATTTAAAATCTACTTGATTATGTTGAAGGAAAAAGCACTTTAAATTATAAATCTTCCTTGATTATCTCAAAGATTTTTATTTAATATAAATGCAAGCCAGAGGGAAATAAGAAATGCCAAAATACTGGATTATCAAATATGCGATTTGCAATAGAGTTAGTTTATTAAAATCACCAATTATTATTCCACATAAAATTTAATTGAGGTCATTACCCTCCTGGCAAGTTATTTCAAAATTCTTTCCTGTAATAAGGTTCGTTATTGTAGCATTTTCCACATCACTGCTTCTCGCTCATATATATGCTTTTTATAACTATTTATAAAGATAATAGGCATTACCCATAAAGTTGACTGAATTAATAATCAAGTTATATATTTAAATGTCTGCTCAGGAAATGTGGTCCTTTTGTTTCCTTGCCGTTTACAAAACCAACGTGAAAAAGCCCAGCGAACATTTAGTGACTCCCAACAAGGCAAAATATCTGCGCATTCTGAACACATGAGACTCAGGCATTGCAATTATGTTCCTGGAGAAACAATCCCTCGTAATACGTGAAATTTTCAAATTGTGACATGAGTTATGCATCACTACTCACTTCCAGACAAAGAGGAATCTTACGCTTGTTTAAAAGTCATTTCCCTGCTGAGGACCACTTGCCTGTACGAAACACTCTGGTTTCACTGACCTTAAACATCTGTTGATGAAGATCGTTTCCGTTTACATACGTATGTAATATTGCATACGTATGTAATAGTAATAATATGTAATACATATTACATACGTATGTACTATTACATATGACCTGTGATGAAAACTACGTAACATGCTGGGATTGTGCAGCAATTTGGTTTGACAACAGTCTATTATGGTACCTGGAGGTCAATTACCAACTTCCTTCTTTCCTTTTCTTTTCCTTTCTAGAAACATTGATTAGTTTCACGCCAGTTACTGGGCTTTATATGGAGGCTTAAACCATTGACACAACACGGTCCCCACTCTCTAAGAGCTAAAAAGCCCATTAAAGACGACTGTCCTATACATAAGCAGTTACATTAATGTGTTTAGCATTATTGTTGAGAGACAAAGCACCCAGAGAAAAACCAGGACAACAACGGATTTTTTCCAAACGCGGAATATTTTAAGATAAATGTCAGCATTAAGTAAAAAACAAATCACAGGGAAAAAAGCATACATTTCTCTTCGCCTGAGAGATTTGCTTTAGAAAAGTTGACGGCAATGTGACGTTCTCTAAAAGGAATTCTACTTTCCAAATAACGTCTATTTTAAAATGGTAAATTTATTTCCATAACAGGAAATGTCCTTAAGTGACAAAAGTAAATGCATTTAAAGACATAAAGCATCATTAGGCATGAGCACACCAGGTTCTGTAAGTGGTGGTATTTTTTGCGGCACCTTCAAAGTATTTTCAGAAATACCTCAATTCTGGACTCACCCTATGCCTTTATGCCCTATTTATTTTTTACCTTTCAACTCGATTCCCTCTGTTCCAGCTTTCTATTCATATGATAATTGCTCACGTTTTTTTTCTGACTCACAGAAAGTCAATAAATGTTAGCCCTTCTTATTCTTATATGTATGCCTAAAAATTGGGGCTCAGTTGTATGTAATATCAGTAGATGTATAAAATTTTAACAAAAGGTCTGCAAACTTATAGGTATTCTTGATCATAGGTATTTATCCCATTTTACTAGACTTAGATGAGAACACTTAGGCATAGAATTAATTAGTAAAAGGACTGGATCAAGGTCAAATTGCTAATTGTTTCGTTTGGGTCTAGTTTTCCTGAACATTATACCATAAAGAGAATATAAGCTTTGGAATAGAAGATTGATGTGTCCAAAACACACATCAGTCACTTCCTAACTTTATGACCTTAACCTCCTTTAAGTCTCAATCCTGTTGTCTGGAAAACAGTTATAATTATAGGTTAGTCAAAAAGCTTCAATAGGGTTTTGCATGCAAAATGTTTAGCACCATAAATCATGCACAGTTCGTACTCAGTAAATTATACTTGTTTTCTTCTTATCTATCAATAATGTTACTTCTCTATGTTCTCTGCTAGCCTGAATTAAGCATTCAAATGACTGAAAAGGTATAGCTACGTGAATAGAGTTCAACACTTGAATAAAAGAGATTTTATATATGAAAACTTTTTAAGCTTTATTTCAAAATACTTTGATTTTTAACTATTAATATAATAAATTCCTCCACTTCATGCTGTTGAGTAACTTCTCTTGGAGGTAAGATTTTTTTTTTTTTTTTTGCTGTACGCGGGCCTCACTATTGTGGCCTCTGCCGTTGCAGAGCACAGGCTCCGGACGCGCAGGCTCAGTGGCCATGTCTCACAGGCCCAGCCGCTCCGTGGCATGTGGGATCTTCCCGGACTGGGACACGAACCCGTGTCCCCTGCATCGGCAGGCCACTGCGCCACCTGGGAAGCCCTGGAGGTAAGATTTTTAATTCACGTATGAATCTCATTGATTCTTTGTAGTTGACTCAAAAAAAAAAGTTAAGAAGAATCCTGAGGTGAAGTCCACGCTAAGTGTAAAAGAATATCATAATCACTTAATGGATTCAGTAGAGAGAGTGTTGATACAGTTTTATAACTTGTCATTCTTAATAAAAGTACAGGAATGAAATTCTTATTACAATATGTTTTCAGTCCATCCACCAAATCTTATTCTCCCAAAGTCACATTTGCCTTTTATAATAACTTAGCTTCTTCAAGTTGTGAGTGCATTTAACCATTTATTTATTCTGGAAATAATAAAATAAAAAATATCATACTACTCTGGCTTTTTATTTAAAATTATAGGGCGTGGTGGAAGGGAACTTATATTTATTGAGTATCTACTATATGTAAGTTCTCGTTTATATACAATGTAATCATCAACCCAATTAAGAAGACAATGTTTTGTCCATTTTATATGAAGGAAAACAAGTTCTAAGATGTTAATTAGTTTTAGTTCTAATATATTAATTAATTTCCCCCTACATTTTACAGAATGAAGTGGAAGAACAAGAATTCAAGCCCAATCTGTCTGACTGGAAGCCAGTACCTTTTCTACTCTATATTTACTATGCTGTAAGCAACAGCCTAGCTAAAATGAAAGTAATATAGTCATGGGTTTATCATTAAATAATATAGTTATAGTTTCTGCACTGAATTCTTAACTAGTGCATCTCAGTGTTTGATCAAGATTTCCCCTTGTCTAATAAGTACTGAAATTTGACCAAAACTCAACTCCTATGCCCCCTAAGCTCCCAGCGCTACTCCTATAGTCTTTCCCAACTCCATAAATGGAAATTCCAACCTTCCAATTGCTAAGGTCAAACAACTGAGCTCATACTCGAGTCCTCTCTTTCTCTTACACTCCACAACCAAGCAACCGGGGAGTCTTTTTAGATCTTCTACAAACCCCATCCTGGAACCTTCATGGTGTATCACTTTCACACCACAATCCTGATCTGAGCCAGCATCACTTCTAGCTTCGTTCATCCCAGTGGATTCCTACAACCTGTTGCCCTGTTTCTTCTACAGGAAATGTCTATTCTTAAACCAGCTGTCAGAAAGAGCATTACAAAACTCAAGTTGGATTCTTTCATGTGTATGACCCAAACTCTAGTGACTTCTTACTTCGCTCACAGTTAAAAATGAAGTTTTTACCATTGCCTATAGGTTTCCCGTGATCTGATTCTGAACTAACTCACCAAACTCATCCCCTGGGCTCTGTCCTCACTCACCACACTCCAGCCACACTGGCTGCAGTTCTTCAAATATTTCCAGCATGCTAGGGCATCATGGCCATTGTTCTTCCTACTTGGAATGTACGTCTTTTTATCTGCATCGACTCTCCACCTTTTCAGGCTTTTGCTCAAATGCCACCATTTCAGAAAGACCTTTGCGGGTTACCTTCCTTACCCCATTTTATTTTCCCCATAGCACTTATCTGACAGAACGTACAGTTGATTCTCACTATTCTGTATTTGTAAGTTCGCCTACCTGCTAAAACGTAATTGTAACCCCCAAATCAATACTGCTGTGTTTTCAGTCATTCACAGATATGAAGAGCAGTAAAAACCTTGTCGCCTGAGGTGCACACCCTCATGTGACTTTTTTTTTAACATCTTTATTGGAGTGTAGTTGCTTTACAATGGTGTGTTAGTTTCTGCTTTATAACAAAGTGAGTCAGCTATATGTATACATATATCCCCATATCCCCTCCCTCCTGCGTCTCCCGCCCACCTCCCTATCCCACCCCTCTAGGTGGTCACAAAGCACCAAGCTGATCTCCCTGTGCTTTGCGGCCGCTTCCCACTAGCCTTCTATTTTACATTTGGTAGTGTATGTATGTCCATGCCACTCTCTCACTTCGTCCCAGCTTACCCTTACCCCTCCCCGTGTCCTCAAATCCATTCTCTACATCCGCATCTTTATTCCTGTCCTGCCCCTAAGTTCTTCAGAACCACTTTTTCTCTTTTTTCTTTTAGATTTCATATATGTAGGTTAGCATACGGTATTTGTCTTTCTCTTTCTGACTTACTTCACTCTGTGTGACAGACTCTAGGTCCATCCACCTCACTGCAAATAACTCAATTTCGTTTCCTTTTATGGCTGAGTAATATTCCATTGTATATATGTGCATCTTCTTTATCCATTCACCTGTCGATGGACACTTAGGTTGCTTCCATGTCCTGGCTACCGTAAATAGTGCTGCAATGAACACTGCCTCATGTGACTTTGGACAAGGTGACGCCAGCTTCTTGTTTCAGCCATTTGTGGTCTAGCTAGTGCCAGATTTTTCCCACATTTTTATGCTTCCTGTTGATAATTCTGCTGTTGAAAATGGCCTCTAAGCGTAGTGCTGAGGTGCTGTCTGGCTAAGCACAAGGAGGCTGTGATGTGCCTTATGGGGAAAATACTTGTGTTAGATGATCTTCACTCAGCTATGAGTTACAGTGCTGCTGGCCATGATCTCCATGTTAGCCAATATACAGAAACCAGGTGTCTTTTTAAGAAAGCACACATGAAACAAGGTTATATATTGATGGGTTAACGAAAATGGTGTGACCAGAGGCTCACAGGAATGTAACCCAGCATTTACCCTGGGAACAATGGTTCAGTAGTCACTAATTCAATGTATGTAGTGACTTTACAGAACACAACCACCATGAATACTGAGAATCAACTGTATGTTTATTTGTTTATTATGCATTATCTGTCTATTCCCACTAGAGTGAAAACTCCATGAGGGCAGATACACTTTGTGTTTCATTCACTGCTGTATTCCCAGTTTTGAAAAATAATAGCTCAAAGAATAATTGTTTAATGCCTAAATGAATGAATGCAGGAACCAATTATGATGATGAATAAGTAATGAATTAATAAATATAAGTAAGATAAATATCTAAATATAAAAATAAATGCAGTATAAATGAATGATAAATGAATAAATAAACCAATTACGACTGAAGCACAGGCCTTTATGCTAGGATCATAAAATTAAAAGATAAATAAGACATGAGTCTTACTCTTGAGTTTTCACAATTAATATAGTTTATAGTTTTGAGAAAACAACAACCTGCCCTTACCTTTCCAAACCAGCAGGTGGATATCATACCTATTTAAAAGACTGTTTAGCTTTCCAATGGAATGTTCTGTAAATAAAAGATGCTACCAGAAAACTACTAGAGCTCATCAATGAATTCAATAATCTTGCAGGATGCAAAATTAATGCACAGAAATCTCTTGCATTTCTATACACTAACAGTGAAAGATCAGAAAGAGAAATTAAGGAAACAATCTCATTTACCATCACATCAGAAAGGATAAAATACCTAGGATTAAACCTACCTAAAGAGGCAAAAGACCTGTACTTTGAAAACTATAAGACACTGATGAAAGAAATCAAAGATGACACAAACAAATGAAAAGATATACCATGTTCCTGGATTGTAAGAATCAATATTGTCAAAATGACTATACTACTGAAGGCAATCTACAGATTCAATGCAATCCCTATGAAATCACCAATGGCATTTTTCACAGAACTAGAACATTTTTTTTTCTTTAATTTGTATGGAAACACAAAAGACACCAAATAGCCAAAGCAATCCTAAGAAAGAAAAACAGACCTGGAGAAAACTGGCTCCCCAACTTCAAACTATACTACAAAACTACAGTAATCAAACAGTATGGTACTGGCACAAAACCAGAAATATAGATCAATGGAACAGGATAGAAAGCCCAGAAATAAACCCACACACCTATGGTCAATTAATCTATGACAAAAGAGGCAAGAATATACAATGGAGAAAAGACAATCTCTTCAAAAAGTGGTGCTGGGAAAACTGGACAGATACATGCAAGTGAATGAAATTAGAACATTTTCTGACACCATACACAAATATAAACTCAAAATGGATTTGAGACCTAAATGTAAGACCAGATACTATAAAATTCTTGGAGCAAAACATACGTAAAACACTCTTTGACACAAGTCACAGCAATATCTTTTTGAATCCACCTCCTACAGTAATGAAAATAAAAACAAATGAGACCTAATCAAACTTAAAAGCTTTTGCACAGCAAAGGAAAAACTACCAACAAAACAAAAAGACAACCCACAAAATGGGAAAAAATATTTGCACGTGAAGTGACCAACAAGGGATTAACCTCCAAAATAAACAAACAGCTCATACAGCTCAATATCAAAAAAAAAACAACCTGATCAAAAAATGGGCAGAAGATCTAAATAGACAAAAAATGGGCAGAAGATCTAAATAGACATTTCTCCAAAGAAGACATGCAGATGGCCAAAAAGCACATGAAGATGTTCAACATCACTAATTATTAGAGAAATGCAAATCAAAACTGCAGTGAAGATCACCTCACACTGGTCAGAATGGCCATTATCAAAAAAATCTAGAAACAATAAATGCTGGAAAGTGTATGCAGAAAAGGGAACCCTCTTGCACTGTTGGTGGGAATGTAAATTGATACAACCACTATGGAGAACAGTATGGAGGTTCCTTAAAAAACTAAAAATAGAACTACCATACGACCCAGCAATCCCACTACTGGGCATATACCCTGAGAAAACCATAATTCAAAAAGAGACATGTATACCACACTGTTCATTGCAGCTCTATTTACAATAGCCAGGACATGGAAGCAACCTAACTGTCCACTGACAGATGAATGGATAAAGAAGATGTGGCACATATATACAATGAAATATTACTCAGCCACAAAAAAAAGAAATAATGCCATTTGCAGCAACATGGATGGACCTAGAGATTATCATATTAAGTGAAGTCAGAGAAAGACAAATATCATATGGTATCACTTATAGGTGGGATCTGAAAAGATGATACAAATGAACTTATTTACAAAACAGAAACAGACTCACAAACTTCCCAAACAAACTTATGGTTACCAAAGGGAAAAGGTTGGTGGGGAGAGGGATAAATTAGGAGTTTGGGATTAACATATACACACTACTATATATAAAGTAGATAATCAACAAGGACCTACTGTATAGCACAGGGAACTCTACTCAATATTCTCTAATAACCTATATGGGAAAAGAATCTGAAAAAGAATTGATATATGTAATATATGTAAAACTGAACCACTTTGCTGTACACCTGAAACTAACATAACATTGTAAATCAACTATACCCCAATATAAAATAAAAATCAAATTAAAAAACTAATAAAAGACTGTTGATTCTGTGAATCTACTTTCGGTAATAGACAGGTTATCCTTAGGATGTGCCTTTAGTATCAAAACATAAACTTTAAGTTAGAATGTCTGCTGTTTCCCTCATTACTGCTATAACACCACTAACACGTAGCTTTATAAATACATAAAGTTTTAAAGGCTTACGTGTTCTTTACTGACAATTGAGCAGTATCACACTGATGTTTTTAGCTGTGAGATCTTAAGCAAGTGACCTATAACTTCTTTGGATCTCAGTTTGCTTGTCTGTTAAATGGGGACAGGAATAACATCTCTTACAGGATTCAGTTAGTATATGTAAACCACTTAGAATAACTGTTGCGTGTTATGTGACACAACTAAATCCTTTTCACATGGAAAAGGCCATACACTGCTGAAGCTTAAACTAAAAGAAGACAGATGGCAGTGTACTGCCATACTAAGTGGAAGATATATGGATATAAACTTAATTTCCTGGAATATTTCAAGAGAGTTCACTGCATAGATTTTGTTACATGGAGGAATTATTTTGTATTTAGTTTGGAATAAGTTTTATTACAACTTCATAATTTTGTATCAGCATATGCAAATGTGCTCAGATGTTCCATTTCAGTGGTTACTTTATTATAAACTAAGAATGATTACTATGAATATCCATTTTCTTTCAAAATCTATCAGCATGAATTTTCCATTTTTTAGCAAAAGTGAATTACGCTAAAACATTAACTGTTGAGGTGCTTTCCATTCTTTTAATCTTCCTCATTCAAAATTACTAAATGTTAACATAATAAGAAGTTCTTGGTGATTTAAACATGTACCTATTTTGTTTTGTCTGTATCATACTTCAGTAGAAGAAAGACACCCAGATTCCCTACAGACTTCCTCCAAACCCAACTGTAGAGACAGTTACACTCTTTTGGTCAGTTCAGGCTCCTATAACAACATAATACAGACTGGGTAGCTTAAACAACAAATACTCATCTCTCACAACTCTGAAGGCTGGGAAGTCCAAGATCAAGATGCAGGCGGATCTGGTGCCTGAGGAGAACCCTCTTCCTGGTTTATGAATGACCACTTTCTTGCTATATCCACACATGATTGAAAGAGTATGTTTATTTAATTCGGGGAAGATGGGCACAGAGTTCTATATATGTCATTTGGAAAAAACTAGTTTTTTGTATTATTTACATCTTCTGTTTTTTTAAATCTACTTTAACTGCTAATTTATCAGTTGCTGCAAGTTGACAAAATTCCCCACGGTAATAATACATTTATCAATTTCTCTTAACATTCTGTCCCATTTTCCTTTAGATAAATGTATTACATATAATTTTAGATAAAAACCTGTGTTTAATATTAAGATGGCTAAATCAGAGTTCTTTAGATTAGTAAATCATTGGCACTTTCCCCCCATCTATTTAAAACCTTGATTGATATGTTTTATAGATGTTACTTTTGTAAATAGCATTTACATAATTTTTTAATTTAAATTTATGTTTTTATATGGCAGGTTCTTATTAGCCATCAATTTTACACATACGTGTATACACATCAATCCCAATTGCCCAATTCATCACACCACCCCCCGACACCCCCCTCCCCGCGCTTTCCCCCCTTTGTGTCCATACGTTTGTCCTCTACATCTGTATCTCAACTTCTGCCCTGCAAACTGGTTCATCTGTACCATTTTTCTAGGTTCCACATACACGCGTTTATATACGATATTTGTTTTTCTCTTTCTGACTTACTTCACTCTGTATGACAAGTCTCTGGATCCATCCACATCTCAACAAATGACCCAATTTCGTTCCTTTTTATGGCTGAGTAATATTCCATTCTATATATGTACCACTTCTTCTTTATCCATTCGGCTGTCGATGGGCATTTAGGTCGCTTCCATGACCTGACTATTGTAAATACTGCTGCAATGAACATTGGGGTGCATGTGTCTTTTTGAACTATGGTTTTCTCTGGGTATATGCCCAGTAGTGGGATTGCTGGGTCATATGGTAACTCTATTTTTAGTTTTTTAAGGAACCTCCATACTGTTCTCCATAGTGGTTGTATCAATTTACATTCCCACCAACAGTGCAAGAGGGTTCCCTTTTCGCCACACCCTCTTCAGCATTTGTTGTTTCTACATTTTCTGATGATGCCCATTCTAACTGGTGTGAGGTGATACCTCATTGTAGTTTTGATTTGCATTTCTCTAAAAATTAGTGATGTTGAGCAGCTTTTCATGTGCCTCTTGGACATCTGTATGTCTTCTTTGGAGAAATGTCTATTTAGGTTTTCTGCCCATTTTTGGATTGGGTTGTTTCCTTACTGTTGAGCTGCATGAGCTGTTTATATATTTTGGAGATTAATCCTTTGTCCGTTGATTCGTTTGCAAATATTTTCTCCCATTCTGAGGGTTGCCTTTTCGTCTTGTTTATGGTTTCCTTTGCTGTGCAAAAGCTTTTAAGTTTCATTAGGTCCCATTTGTTTATTTTTGTTTTTATTTCCATTATTCTAGGAGGTGGATCAAAAAAGATCTTGCTGTGATTTATGTCAAAGAGTGCTCTTCCTAAGTTTTCCTCTAAGAGTTTTATAGTGTCTGGTCTTACATTTAGGTCTCGAATCCATTTTGAGTTTACTTTTGTGTATGGTGTTAGAGAGTGTTCTAATTTCATTCTTTTACATGTAGGTGTCCAGTTTTCCCAGCACCACTTATTGAAGAGACTATCTTTTCTCCATTGTATATCCTTGCCTCCTTTGTCATACATTAGTTGACCACAGGTGCATCGGTTTATCTCTGGGCTTTCTATCTTGTTTCATTGATCTATGTTTCTGTTTTTGTGCCAGTACCATGTTGTCTTGATTACTGTAGCTTTGTAGTATAGTCTGAAGTCAGGGAGTCTGATTCCTCCAGCTCCGTTTTTTTTCCCTCAAGACTGCTTTGGCTATTTGGGGTCTTTTGTGTCTCCATACAAATTTTAAGACTTTTTGTTCTAGTTCCGTAAAAAATGCCATTGGTAATTTGATAAGGATTGCATTGAATCTGTAGATTGCTTTGGACAGTATAGTCATTTTCACAATATTGATTCTTCCAATCCAAGAACATGGTATATCTCTCCATCTGTTGGTATCATCTTTAATTTCTTTCATCAGTGGCTTATAGTTTTCTGCATACAGGTCTTTTGTCTCCCTAGGTAGGTTTATTCCTAGGTATTTTATTCTTTTTGTTGCAGTGGTAAATGGGAGTGTTTCCTTAATGTCTCTTTCAGATTTTTCATCATTAGCGTATAGGAATGCAAGAGATTTCTGTGCATTAATTTTGTAATCTTTAACTTTACCAAATTCATTGATAAGCTCTAGTAGTTTTCTGGTGGCATCTTTAGGATTCTCTATGTACAGTATCATGTCATCTGCAAACAGTGACAGTTTTACTTCTTCTTTTCCCATTTATATTCCTTTTATTTCTTTTTCTTCTCTGATTGCCGTGGCTAGGACTTCCAAAACTATGTTGAATAGCAGTGGTGAGAGTGGACATCCTTGACTTGTTCCTGATCTTAGGGGAAATGCTTTCAGTTTTTCACCACTGAGAATGATGTTGGCTGTGGGTTTGTCGTATATGGCCTTTATTATGTTGAGGTAGGTTCCCTCTATGCCCACTCTCTGGAGAGTTTTTAACATAAATTGGTGTTGTATTTGGTCAAAAGCTTTTTCTGCATCTATTGAGATGATCATATGGTTTTTATTCTTCAATTTGTTAATATGGTGCATCATATTGATTGATTTGCATATACTGAAGAATCCTTGCATTCCTGGGATAAATCCCACTTGATCATCGTGTATGATCCTTTTAATGTGCTGTTGGATTCTGTTTGCTAGTATTTTGTTGAGGATTTTTGCATCTATATTCATCAGTGATATTGGTCTGTAATTTTCTTTTTTTTTTTGTAGTACCTTTGTCTGGTTTTGGTATCAGGGTGATGGTGGCCTCATAGTATGAGTTTGGGAGTTTTCTTTCCTGTGCAATTTTTTTGGAAGAGTTTGAGAAGTATGGGTGTTAGCTCTTCTCTAAATGTTTGATAGAATTCACCGGTGAAGCCATCTGATCCTGGACTTTTGTTTGTTGGAAGATTTTTAATCACAGTTTCAATTTCATTACTTGTGATTGGTCTGTTCATATTTTCTATTTCTTCCTGGTTCAGTCTTGGAAGGTTATACCTTTCTAAGAATTTGTCCATTTCTTCCAGGTTGTCCATTTTATTGGCATAGAGTTGCCTGTAGTAGTCTCTTGGGATGCTTTGTACTTCTGTGGGGTCTGTTGTAACTTCTCCTTTTTCATTTCTAATTTTATTGATTTGAGTCCTCTCCCTCCTTCTTTTTCTTGATGAGTCTGGCTAATGGTTTATCAATTTTGTTTATCTTCTCAAAGAACCAGCTTTTAGTTTTACTGATCTTTGCTATTATTTTCTTTGTTTCTATTTCATGTATTTCTGCTCTGATCTTTATGATTTCTTTCCTTCTCGTAACTTTGGGTTTTATTTGTTTTCTTTCTCTAGTTCCTTTAGGTGTAAGGTTAGATTGTTTATTTTAGGTTTTTCTTGTTTCTTGAGGTAGGCTTGTATAGCTATAAACTTCCCTCTTAGAACTGCTTCTGCTGCATCCCATAGGTTTTGGATTGTCATGTTTTTGTTGTTATTTGGCTCTAAGTATTTTTGTATTTCCTCTTTGATTTCTTCCGTGATCTCTTGGTTATTTAGTAACGTATTGTTTCGCCTCCATGTGTTTGTGTTTTATGTTTCTTCCCTGTAATTCATTTCTAATCTTATAGTGTTGTGGTCAGAAAAGATGCTTGATATGATTTCACTTTTCTTAAATTTACTGAGGCTTGATTTGTGACCCAAGATGTGATCTATATGGAGAATGTTCCGTATGCACTTGAGAAGAAAGTGTAATCTGCTGTTTTTGGATGGAATGCCCTATAAATATCAATTAAATCTATCTGGTCTATTGTGTCATTTAAAGCTTCTGTTTCCTTATTTATGTTCATGTTGGATGATCTGTCCATTGGTGTAAGTCAGGTGTTAAAGTCCCCCACTATTATTGTGTTACTGTTGATTTCCTCTTTTATAGCTGTTAGCAGTTGCCTTATGTATTGAGGTACTCCTATGTTGGGTGCATATATATTTATAATTGTTATATCTTCTTCTTGGATTGATCCCTTGATCATTATGTAGTGTCCTTCCTTGTCTCCTGTAACATTCTTTATTTTAAAGTCTATTTTATCTGTTATGAGTACTGCTACTCCAGCTCTCTTTTGATTTCCATTTGCATGGAGTATCTTTTTCCATCCCATCCCTTTCAGTCTGTATGTGTCCCTAGGTCTGAAGTGGGTCTTTTGTAGACAGCATATATATGGGTCCTGTTTTTGTATCCATTCAGCAAGCCTGTGTTTTTTGGTTGGAGCATTTAATCCATTCACGTTTAAGGTAATTATTGATATGTATGTTCCTATGACCATTTTCTTAATTGTTTTGGGTTTGTTTTTGTAGGTCCTTTTCTTCTCTTGTGTGTCCCACTTAGAGAAGTTCCTTTATTTTAGCATTTGTTGTAGAGTGGGTTTGGTGGTGCTGAATTATCTTAGCTTTTGCTTGTCTGTAAAGTTTTTGATTTCTCCGTTGGATCTGAATGAGATCCTTGCTGGGTAGAGTAATCTTGGTTGTAGCTTCTTCCCTTTCATCACTTTAAGTATATCATGCCACTCCCTTCTGGGTGTAGAGTTTCTGCTGAGAAATAAGCTGTTAACCTTATGGGAGTTCCCTTGTATGTTATTTTTCCCTTGCTGCTTTCAATTATTTTTGTCTCTAAGTTTTGCCAATTTGATTACTATGTGTCTCGTCGTGCTTCTCCTCGGGTTTATCCTGTATGGGACTCGCTGCGCTTCCTGGACCTGGGTGGCTATTTCCTATCCCATGTTAGGGAAGTTTTCGACTATAATCTCTTCAAATATTTTCTCGGGTCCTTTCTCTCTCTTCTCCTTCTGGGATCCCTATAATGCGAATGGTATTGTGTTTAATGTCGTCCCAGAGGTCTCTTAGGCTGTCTTCATTTCTTTTCATTCTTTTTTCTTTATTCTGTTCCGCAGCAGTGAATTCCACCATCCTGTCTTCCAGGTCACTTATCCGTTCTTCTGCCTCAGTTATTCTGCTATTGATTCTTTCTAGTGTAGTTTTCATTTCAGTTATTGTATTGTTCATCTCTTTTTGTTTGTTCTTTAATTCTTCTAGGTCTTTGTTAAACATTTCTTGCATCTTCTCGATCTTTGCCTCCATTCTTTTTCCGAGGTCCTGGATCATCTTCACTATCATTATTCTGAATTCTTTTTCTGGAAGGTTGCCTATCTCCACTTCATTTAGTTGTTTTTCTGGGGTTTTATGTTGTTCCTTCATCTGGTACATAGCCCTCTGCCTTTTCATCTTGTCTATCTTTCTGTGAATGTGGTTTTTGTTCCACAGGCTGCAGGATTGTAGTTTTTCTTGCTTCTGCTGTCTGTCTTCTGGTGGATGAGGCTATCTAAGAGGCTTGTGTAAGTTTCCTGATGTGAGGCACTGGTCAACTCCTCCTTTTTTCTCTCACAGATTTATAACTTTTCCTTTTTCACTGAGCATTTTCAATTTCTCTATGCTGTGTTTAGGTGTAGACTGCCTTTTCTTCACCTCACCTAGGAGTCAAGGATCTATTTCAATCTGTTAAATACACACATTTATTTATTTGTTTGTTGGTTTGTTTGTCTGCCATACCACATGGCATGTGGGATCTTAGTTCCCCAACCAGGGATCGAACCCACACACCCTGCATCAGAAGTGCGAGTCTTAACTGGTGGATCACCAGGGAAGTCCATTTTTTTTTATTCTAGACAATAATTTGGCATTACCTACTAGAAAAGGTCACTCCTGCATTCTCTAAATTTTTGTTTTGAGATCCTTCTTTTAGACATATGCTGGACCTTCTCATTCTATCTTCCATTCTAGCTACTTTTCCTTTATATTCTCCATTAATTTCAATGTTCTGAAAAGTTTGATTTCTATATATCTACCCTTCAATGTATTGATTCTCCCTTCAACTATGTCTAAATACCTTTTAATCCAAATACAATTTTTATTTCAATACCTACTAATTCATTCCAAGAATTCTTTTTGCCCCTTTTACAAGTTTGTTCTTTTTTTCATTATATATTGTTCTTGTTTATAGTTGATGTGGTTTATTTTGTATCTTTAAACACTGTAAATATGCTTACTATAATCTCCTTCAGATTATTATTGCATTTTATAAAGTTTTTCCAGTATTAATAGCCTTGATTATTGTGATTAAGTTTTCTTCATTATACCTTTAGACAGAACTATTTGATTTTGCCTCTGCCAGGGTTCTGATGGTTTTACTGTTTTTGTACCAGTTTTCCTCATAATCATGGCATGAGGTCCTATAACAAAGAGAAATGTAAATAGGGCCCACACCTGTGCAGAGACCAGAGTGAAAATTTGTGTTTTGCTTTCACAGGTTGGACAGCAGAACTTTTCTCATCCCTGCTTTATGGATGAATTAGCACTTTGAGGCTCTTGGCCTCCAGCAGTTCTGAGACCTGAGTTTAATTCCTCAGACATATTAAACTCCTTAACCACTGAGGTTTATATCCATGGAGTTAAACCCCCCACCAAATTACTGAGGTTTATTATTTATGTCTCTCTTTGCTGAGTTTCTACTTCTTTTTATAGCACCCTGATATTAAGTTTTATTTGTTGTGTGTGTATGCAGATGAGCACGGATATGTGTTTGTAATTTGTTATTATAAGTTTGGAATGGAAAGTGGGTCAGTTCTTTTTAGCTCAGACTACTATATTTACTCAATCTTCACTCATTTTTTATTTCCCATTCTCAATTTAATAATATCCATAAGGGGACTTCCCTGGTAGTCCCGTGGGTAAGACTCTGCGCTCCCAGTGCAGGGGGCCTGGGTTGTGTCCCTGGCTGGGGAACTAGATACCTCATGCATACTGCAACTAGAGTTTGCATGCCACAACTAAGAGTTTGCATGCCACCACTAAGAGTTCTCATGCCGCAACGAAGATCCCGCCTGCCGCAAGACCTGGTGCAGACAAAATAAATAAATATAAATATTAAAAAAATATATATCCATCTGGTAGGAGGGGAGATACTGAATGAAGAGAAGTACCTATTTCTTCCTCTTCACTATGTGATTTAGCTCACGGATTTATGGTACTCAAGTATAAAATATTTAACCACAATCAAAATTCAAACGTCTGTTCAGTAAAAAATTTCAGAAGGGACATTACAGGAGATATTAAGTTGAAGATCAAATGTTTAAAATTTGGTGATTAGAAAAATATGAGAACAACCCCTCATGTTTAGCACAATTAGATAACTGTTACACTGAGAGTCTTTTGATTTTAGGGAAATTTTATGCTAGAATCAAGGGCTGGAGCACTTTTGAACATAAAGACATACCTTGTTTTATTGCACTTTATTGTGTTCGCAGATATTACATTTTTTACAAATTGAAGATCGGGGCAACCCTGCACTGACCACGTCTATTGGCACCATTTTTCCAATAGCATTATTTTTAATTAATACTGTTTTATTCTTACTTGGGTTTTTTTAGACATAATGCTATTGCACACTTAATAGACTACAATATAGTACAAAAACTTTTATATGCACTGAGAAATCAAAAAATTGTGTGATCTACTTTATTACGTTCTTTGCTTTATTGTGGTGATCGGGAACTGAACCCTCAATATCTCTGCGGTCTGCCTGTATTTGGAAATAAACCTAAACTCAGGGTATATTTTGCTCATTTTTCTGAGTCTGGTTGTTTCTCTGTGATTTGCCTTTGGTTTACAGCAATATCATTCACAGCTCACAACCAGCTGTCTATTCACCTCCATTTAACACACTATGGGTTGGGACTGATATATACACATTACATATAAAATAAGGACCTACTATATAGCACAGGGAACTCTACTTAATACTCTGTAACAGTCTACATGAGAAAAGAATCTAAAAAAAGAGTGGATGCAGGTATATGTATAACTGATTCACTTTGCTGACACCTGAAACTAACACAACACTGTAAATCAACTCTACTCCAATAAAAAATTAAAAAAATAATAAAAAGTAGCACACTATGGGAACAGAAATTCACACCCACTCAGAACAACAACAACAAAAGGCACAGAATTTCTGGTAACAGAAGTTTGTTTCCAGTCCCATTTATACACTTCTAATCAAAATGCCAGTCAGATTTCAGCTTTTTTTTAATTCTGTAGACGAATAAATCTTGTTTGGTCTTAGCCATTAACATCTTTTTTTCCCAAATGACAAAGAGGCAGAATTTAGGAAAATGAAAAAAGAAATTCCTTAAGACACATCTCATATACTTGCTTTTTCTGTCATACAAGATAAACAAATTATGCACATCCTTTTTAGAAACTATGTGGGCAACAGCAGAAAACTCATTTATATTTGTGGCTCCTGATGTCACCCTGATCAGAATTTCTATCAAAAATATCCAAGCCACTATCAAAATCAGAGAAACTAGCTGCCTTTAATCGAGGACTTCGGCATTTAATCCTTTGAAGCATAAGAGAAGCAAAGATACGCTATATGCAAAGTAAAATCCTCTGCTCTCTTTGAAAATACCAAAGGTAACTTTTAAGTACACTTACCATTTTCACCTTTACAGATAAAATGTCTAGTAGGCAGGCTTATAGATGTTCATGGTTTTTCCCTACCACTTAAATGTTTTTGAAATGAACAACAAAAATACTTATCTTTTTTAAAAGTCAAATAGCCCTTTAAACTACATGTTATATACATATTTTTTAACATTATGAGTTGACAAATATTATCCACTGAAATAGAGTCTTGTGTCTAGGTACACATCCTTAAAGCCACATTGCCTAAATCACATGCATAAAATTTATAACTGAGTACAAAAACTGACTAAATTAATAACTTGCATACTTATTCATATAGGTACAAATATTCTACATGTCACAAATAAGCATGTTTAAACATATTACATATCTTATTTCCAGAAGCTTAAAAAATGGTTTATATAAAGCCTATGTTTCAAATAGAAATGCTTATATATAACATATAAAGCAAACTTTTCTGATGGTTATTTTTTGGAAAAGCTATGAAATTTAGCAAAATTAAACCGAATTTAATTTTCTTGGAAATCTTTTATTATTAATAATCTTTACCTTTCAAATTTAAAAAAAAAGTAGCTTTAAACAAAAAATAGATATAAATAGTTAGTTGTCTACGTGGGCCATCGCAGAAAAGGGACAGAGATCTTGTACTTTTATACAGAGACAATATGGCTGGTTCTTCTCTTTTAAAAGCATCTATTCCATCAACTGGCTATTACATCGTTATAAAACTAGACGTGATGAACAAACGCAACCCTAGTTTCTTGATCCCCATTGATGTTCAGTGTATTAATAATCCAGAGGAATACAGTTACCTCTCAATGCCTTCTTGTCAAGCTGAAAGAATGCTCCTGCCCTTAGAATCTTCGCTTCATTGAAGTGAGATTCTCAGACTTCAGCGGGCACGAGAATCACCTGGATGGCTTGTGAAAACACAACTTGCTGAGCCCCGTATCTAGAGTTTCTGACTGAGTAGATCTGAAGTGACACCAAAAATCTGCATTTCTAAGTTCCTTCCTAAATGTTGCCAGCTCTGCTGGTCCAGGGACTACACTTTGAGAATCACTGAAGTTTGGATTTTAACCATGCAGGGGAGTTAGAGCTTCTTAAACTTTCAGAAAGAGCAGTCATGAAACTTTTAAAATAATTAAGATCTGCACCATTAGCTGTGTCAGAAAGAGAACTGACCTAACTTCTAATTTTTTTGGAACCTCCCCAGGAGATTTCAGAGCCAAGTGGAATTAATTAAATTGACAGAAACTGTAATCAGTAGAGCTCCCAAGAACATAACAGGAGCTACATTGACTTATAGGAATACTTCTAACCTAATCTTTCATTCTGCATTTATCTTTATCTGCTAATATTTACTCAGTGATCAGGGAGCAAAGCTGGTTAAAAGTATGTCATTTGCTCAAAGGGCATTATTTTAAATGCCCTCCAAACTTGACTCAATATTTCCCAATGAGCTCCTAAGATTGTTTTGGGGAAAAAATGCAAAGTATAAATGAATTAAATTATATGCCTAGTTCCTCATCTAATGTCTACTTACAGTCCCCCAACAACTACTTAGAAGGCATTTATAAACTATGTAGTTTTTGAAAACTTTTCTTCAGCAAAGGAAACTTTGCTTCAGTTTTTGAAAACTGTTAGAGACAGCATCAGAAATGTGAGGCTTTGCGGGGACGAGGGAAGGAAATTCACCAAGAGGCATGAGATCTGTTTTCTATGTTGTCTTTGGCATTTATCAGGCGTGTCTGGTCTTGGGCAACTCTTTTAACCTCCAGCTGAACTCAGTTTTCCTATTTCAAACATGACAATAGTAATTTCTTTCTACCACAAGACTGTTGGGAAAATCCAATTAGGTAGAGTCTTATTTTCTTATAAATAGAATTAAGTGCAATCTAACATATTCAGTGCTTTAAAAGGGTCGGATTGGTACCATGGTTAATAAGAGAAGAGTATCCTTAGATCTCTGATTCTAATTCAGTCGTGTACTCCTAGCATTGCCTTGATTTTTTAAAAGTAATCGTGGTTTGTATCTTAGAACTGATGGATATACTACCTGCTTCAATCCGGATTTGGTCATGTGTCCAAATCTCATTCCAGTTCTGTGAAGTTTGCTGTTCTTCCTTGTGTGAGACAATGCTAGACTTGACAGCTTGTAATATCGTTTTTATCGCTTTTTAAAAATACCCAGTAAATATTCAGAATATTTATTCACTGGAAAAGTTATACTGTGGATAAATCAATGTTGTTAATACTTTCCAAATTAACATTAAAGTAGTATGATTCAAGAGTGAAAGCCACACTGTCAGTGAACTATACTGTCTTCTGCTTTTTCCTCTTTTTCTCTGTGTGTACGACTGCCCTTCTTCTTTGCAAAACCCAGTATACATATCCACAGAAGGAGTTATTTCAGATTTCCTGTGTTAAATAATGTATATACGGTAGGGGCAAAAGTGAAATATCTCACTAGGAAATAAAGGTGTCTTATCAAAAAGACCCTCTGTCAAGAATGACGTCCTTTGTGTGCTCTTGGCCTCTGCTGATGACAAAAAAGTGGCAAGTCAGTGGCTCTGAATGGTGCTACTGAAAGCAAAGGAATAGCTTTGCAGGTGAACTTTGAGCCATGTGTCTGTATCACTTCTTTTCTAGAATGAGCAGCCTTATTAGAGGCAGCTTATTACTACTCTCCAATGATATTTAAGCTAAATATGGCTACCTATAAATGTCAGTTTAAAAAATCCTTCAAATTTATACCTATTACAACTATGTTCCAATTAAAGATGAAGCTTGAGTCCTCATCATCTCTTGTTTTCCTTTCACATTCTTTCTGAGCGTTTGCCTTTCTCAAGCATTGGTTAAAAATTCTAAGACAACATACTTCTTCCTGTGCTTTAGTCTCCGGAGAATGCAAAGAGCACCGAATACAGTAATTCTGAAACCAAACAGAAATGAATCCGCATTGGTTTTAGGAGCTCTCTCAAAGAGAAAAGAAAAAACACTGCCATCAGTGATTCCCCTGCTTCTTATCAACACATAATTCCCCAAGACACAAATATGTTTGATACGTATGGTTTGACACATAAAATCTGTGTTCAGCCGTTCTGTGAAATCTCATAAAATTTTGAGATCCAGAGTACACAAACAGTATATTGCTGCCTCAACCCAGGCAAGATATAACTGTCAAGGGCTTCCTTTCATATGCTTTAAAGATGTATAAATGGGTACATAGGAAAACAGAGGCTGAAGACAGACTAAAAGAACTTTCTTGCTTTCCCACCTTTCCTAAAGTTAAAGAATATCAGATGAATTATTTAAGAATGAAAGCTTTATTTTAGTGCCAGGCACATAAAATCAAGATTGACCACCCTGTGGCAACTTTGATGCCGTTTATACCTTCACATACGGAGTAAAATAGAAAATGCCTAGTGGCAAATTCGAGACCAGCTGTTGGAGGTTTATAGCAAGCACTCTGTTACTTCACAGTGTGAAACTTACCAATTCTGTCCCTAAAGAATGATTTTTAAGATGTGGGTGTCTGAATCAGTAACAACTATTAATTGTAGATTACCACAAATCAAACAGGAAAACGTAATAGCGATGTCGGGATAAAATATTTTAAACATAAATAGAATGTTCATTCTTCTCCTCCCTTATAAAGACCAAATTTGTTTTTCAATATTCTCATGAATATTTAAAAGAATATTTACAATTTTGACAATTTTTATCAATCAATAGGTCCATTAGATACAAAAATAGAAACTTTTGGGTTTCCCTGGTGGTGCAGTGGTTGAGAGTCCGCCTGCTGATGCAGGGGACATGGGTTCGTGCCCCGGTCCGGGAAGATCCCACATGCCGCGGAGCGGCTGGGCCCGTGAGCCGTGGCCGCTGAGCCTGCGCGTCCGGAGCCTGTGCTCCGCAACGGGAGAGGCCACAGCAGTGAGAGGCCCGCGTACCGCAAATATATATATATATATAAACTTCTAATAGTTGACAAAATTGCTATGATAGTCTTCTATTACAATAGACACATCAGCAGAGTGGTATTGCTAGTATAGTAAAAATTAGAACTGCTACAATACAAAATTTCTTAAACAACAGTAAAATGAATTCAAGGAGGAATAATATAGGCAAGGCAACTGTATCTTCTATGTCTGATTCACTTTTCATTTCTCACACATTTACTCTTTTTTTTTCTTTACCTTTCCCTAAAGCTAGTGAGTTTAGATTGCCACTTCTATAAAAGCTTAATGGCTTTTGTGACACTTCTTGTGGTGTTTCTTTAGACAGTTCTCAGCAGGACAGAACTTTGGTACTATGCAAGCGTGTGTGTGTGTGTGTGTGTGTGTGTGTGTGTGTACATACATATACACACGTTTTTAAGCAAAGAACGTTCTCTAGACAAGTCCAACAGTTTTAATCTACAGCTGTACTTCAGACATTGCTTTGTGATTTAAGGAAAAAGAAATACATGAAACTGAAACCCCTACATATTTAGTAAAAAGACGTCTGACATAGAAGATGCTAAGACAGAGGAATCACTCTCACAGTGTGGGTGTCACTTCAGTTATATATGCTGGTTTTATGAGAAAGACAGCAATCTGAAGCTTCAATGTCTCGTCTGCCATTGAATGTCTAGTTTAATAACTTGAAATCTACTATGCTTTACACCAATGATGATGTTATCGTATAAATAGCTGCTTTGTATTTTCACTCTTCTCCCAAGTGAAGACCTCTAGTCCCTGCTGCCTTATTACTCGATGGTGATACATAAAGACAACCACAAAGGTCATAAACACAGTTTATGCTCTGGGAAGCAAGTTACCTAATCTCAATATATAAACATAGAGCTGAAAGTGTTTTCAGTGAGAAAAACTAGGATAGCTATTTAAGCATTAGGCTTATTCTGATATTTAAAACTATGATATGGTCAATATGGTTGACATTTTAAAAGGAAGGCTGTTATCAGCTGATGAGATAGGATCTAGAACAGAGATTCCTAAACTTCATTTACCAGGGCAGCTCTTTCACACTAATACATAATCTCAGGGATATTTGTGGTAATTTTTAAAAATAGTTTACAATTCAGTGTTTTTGTAATTTTTTTCAGTAAAACTTATATTTAAGTCATTATATTATTAGATACTGCATTACAATGAAGCAGCAAGATGGTAGATTTAAATGCAACCTATCAATATTAACAAATGTAAACAAACTAAGCATTTCAAATAAATGGTAGAGAACATCAAACTGAATTAAAAGAATACCCAACATGGAGCAAAAATTAAGTCAAAAATAAAAGAAGCATAAAAAATATTATGCAACCCTAAGTAGAAGGTAGAATACTTATTTTAATATCAGACCTAAAAGACACCAAGACAAGCAGTAATAGCAGGTATAAAATGTGGCATTTAGAAATGGTAAAAAGATAAAAATGTGTGTGCACCCAATAAGAGATCTTCAACATACATGAACAAAAACTGGCAATACCAAAGAGAAAAAGAAATTCATCCATTACATAATTAGAGATTTTAATAATTTCCTTTCAGCTACTAATAAAACCAACAGGAAAAAAAATTAGTAAGGATAGAGAACGGTGAACAACCACTATCAACCAGGTTAACCTGACTGACCTTAACAGGACTCTATACTCAACATGTACAGAGTATTTGTTCTTTTCACAGGTACTGGAACCTTGCAAGTAGACACCATATGCCGAGTGACATTCATATTTATAGATAAGTATAAAAGTCTTCCTAACTATCTACCTATCTGTCTACATACTTGAATGTATATGGGTTCTCCAGAAGCACGTGCTAAGCCAGAGTTTGATACATGCAAGACATTTGCAAGACATTTACAAGGCAGATAAACCTGTAGAAGGTGCAGAGGGGTAGGAAGAGGTGGGCAAAGGAAGCAGTCAATCTCTTCCAAGGCTTTGGTCAAAAACCTCAAGGGAAGCTTGGAAGCATATATGGCCTTTCACACTTATCCCTCTTCGGGCTGAAACACCCAGGCTTTTATACTCCTGAGGTAATCAGTCACTGCATGTGGGTTTCTTCATGAAGGACATGGATTGGAGTGAAGGAACTCTCTGCAGTTGAGGTTAACCCTAAAAGGCCTGTGAGCTGAAGTCTGCTCGCTGAGTGTACTCTCAGCAATACACGTCTCTAAGTACACACACACACACACACACACACACACCTTCCAAGCTCTGACCACTGAGTGGGCCTGGAAACAGTATCTCACAAACAATGAGCACACCTGAATGCCTTTCTCCACCAAAAGAATCCAGCGTTTCTTGGAATATTGGCTGTGAGAGGGAGAGTACAAGACTGCAACAGAACTGGAAGATTCAGGAGGCCTAATATTTAAATAATATAAATCCCAGAAGGAGAAGAGAGAATAAATGGAATATAAGCTATAATGAATACCTAATGTCTTTGATCTGAATAAATACTCAATGAGACATAGTTCACTTAGTTCCAGGACTGGTAAGGCAAGGTACCTACCAAATTCCAAGAACTGGTCAATTAATACAAAGAACACCAACAAAAAAAGAATAAAGCAAAATAAAAATGTCAACTTTCTGCCAGTAAAAAGTCACAAAAGAAATGAAATTCATCCAATAATGGACTTTACAACATTGGAAGATGGAAAGTGTTGGAGTGTCATCTATAAACTACTGAGAAAAAAATATGTATACACACACACACACACCCCATCATTTCATCTATAATACTTGTTTTGAAACACAATTTTGTTTCTATGTGATTGATATATTTGGGAACATTTAGAGCATTATATGAATTCTGAGTGAGTTACGTGGTATTTCCTCACTAAAATCACCAGGTGGAAGCAGAAATCCTATGAGTCGATCCCAGGAATACACAAGATGCCCACATGCACACACCACAAACATTTACCAGCTACCTCAGGTCATTGCGTGTATCATCCTAAATGCTTGTCTTTTGTTATATTTTTCTTGTTTGTGAACTTTTCTATGTTTTTTTTTTTTTTGGTACGCGGGCCTCTCACTATTGTGGCCTCTCCAGTTGCGGAGCACAGGCTCCGGACGCGCAGGCTCAGCGGCCATGGCTCACGGGCCCAGCTGCTCCGCGGCATGTGGGCTCTTCCCAGACTGGGGCACGAACCCGTGTCCCCTGCATCGGCAGGTGGACTCTCAACCACTGCGCCACCAGGGAAGCCCTATATGTATTTAAAAAACTCATTTCACATCTCAAATGTGTTTTAGCATCCTGGTTCAAAATGCCAAGCAAGGCAATGTGACAAGTAAATCGCTATCTATGTGTTTAGACCTGAAAGGGACATAGCCAAAGTCTGCAGAAGTGACTCCTTATTTGCACCTATAGTGGCTGCTTCAGTGGTTTCAAACAACCCTACAATTTCCAAAGCCATCAGCTATGGAGCAAAGCTGCAGGTTCAAGGGAGATAGTTATAGTCATAAAAAAAAAAAAAAAAAAATTCCACAGTAATACAGACAATAAAGAAGAAAGCTATAACACTGGATCAAATATTCAATTTTGATAAGATAAAGTATCTACTATAAGAACACACCTCAAAGGACCTATAAATCAAAGACAGACATCTGCACTAAGATCTAAGGCCATACAAGATGGCTTAACTGCCACGTTTGGAGTCCAGATCAACAGCCCACACCCGTCCATACCTGGTGCTACAACCTGCCTTCCCATTTCAGAGCACTCCCCTTCCACAACTTTCCAATAACTGAGAAGCAGCAGCTCTTCCAACACTTCCACAGAAGACCTCAAAAACTTTATTTTGTTCAAAGGTAAAGTGTGTCATTTTTACCACAGTAATTATGTATTTTTAATCTACGTATTACAGATAAAACTACGCTACTGTTTTTACTGGTTCCTGTCTGTCTTCATTCAGTTTTTCACTGATGAAGATGGTGGGTTGTGTGCTCCAGCATCATCTTTCCAAAAGCCCTGTGGTTTTTATTGCTCAATTATGCATAGCATAGTGATTTGCAGGAATGCATGTAACATTATAGCAGAACTGATTGTGTATACATATATGCACACCACACTCATCTGTATACATATAAAAACTGCATGTGATTTTATAAGCACAAAAAATATTGGCCATGAAATAACCAGCTACAGGTGCTTCGATTAGGATACTACATCTTCCTAATTCTATTTTAGTTTTATGCCTTCAGATTTTAAACAATTATCATAAAGTAAAACAAATGAAGCTCTTTTCATTATGAAAAACAAAGTAAAGGAACAAATGTGGGGAAATTCTGGATTGTTCTAGCAGCAATTTTTTATCTCCTAGGAAAGGAGAAAACACCATTATGGGAGCAGCTTAGTATAGTTTAAAAGCACAATTGGATGATATTTAATAGCAAAAGCATTCATCTTGGGACAGCAGTGGGATCCCACAGCACTAGACAGCACACACATTCGGAAATGTAATGATGACCTAGCCTTATTATTATACTGCATTATTCTACTTAGTGCCGAAATTTCATGAAAAAGTTACAAGGGTATGTGGGAGGATGTGCAGAGGACTCTGCCGGAATAATTTACTGGTACGTATACTATTTTGTTTCTCACTGAATTTTATCTTCCCACACCCACACCCTCTTTGAGCACCTCTCCTCAGAAGAGGTCTGTTATTAAACAGCAAAGTAAAAGCTGTTTTAGAAGAAACTTCTTGGCCTGCCTTGTTATCGTGCAGTCTGATATTTGAAGGTTCTCCTAAGCGCCTTTGAAAGCAGCCAGAGGAGAGAGGGACGAGGCTTTAGAGGTTGGAGTGGTCTTGGGGGATGAAGACACCCAGGCTTACAGTCTTCGGGGACTGGGGAGACTTCAGATAACCTGGGGTCCTGCTGTGCCTGGTTAAATGGACCCTAGATTCTCAGCCTCAAAGGTTCTTGTGCCTCAATCACGACCAACAAAAACAGCACGTCGACAGCTTGGCCAAGGAAGATATTAGGGATGTGACCTGAACACGGTGGGAGTGAGAGGCACTAGTCTCACCCACAAAGTCAAGTCCAGCAGCTCTGAACACCAAGAATAAAAACAATTCATCCAAACACAGTTGCTGTCACCACTTCCTTCTTTACCTGACTAACTTCAGTGTGTTTCCATTCTTCTCCATCTCTCCATGTCCTGCCTCTCAGGCTCTTTCACTGCAACCACCTCTTCTTTGCTGTCTTCTGTCTCTGAGTCCAATTGTCCAGATCACAGCTAGAGTTCAATAGCAGTTTATAACGCCCCTAACTCTTGTCTTTTCTACCCGGGGCAGAACCGAGTGTAGAAAGATCACCTACCTCATATACTAGGCACTGCCAATTCACGACTGGGCGGGGGGAAGAGCAGTGAGCTACAGACAACAAGGAAGAAAGAATTCCAGAATCTGACAGGCCCATCCAAGAACATACACGGCAAAAAAAAGTAATGCTCATTTAATCAATTAGAATATGTACTCTAATCATTATCTACAATTAGAACATATCTGCAAACCATGAGGGAAAATTCTAGGCTCTAATATTTGTAGCCTGTATACATTTAAAACAATAAATAGCTGTCTGCCATCATGGCGATCCTTTCTGTGTTTGCTTATTAATTCACTGGGATTCCAAAAGTGCCAAGGAATAGGTGCTATGCCTTGTCAGATGAAGAGAATGAACATACCGTACAAACGGCTTCAGAAAACACAAAAAGCTGAATGGCCTAGCTTCCCTGGAAAGTAAGTTACCTAAAGTAGCCCCCTCTATGAGCTGTGAAAGTTTATGTGAATAGACTAAGGGAAAGAGAACATAGTATATATTACACCCAATATTCTGCTGTACATTACTGAGCTTGAAAGATATTTTTCTACCAGGGAAGATACAGTCACTGCATTTTTCAAACCCTGTATGACATATACCATCACATTGTTTGTTAAAAGCAAGAGCCGGATCAATATGTGTACTTTTCAATTGTAAAGGCCTCTTCGTTTCTCTGAGTTCAAGAAAAAGATAAACTAATACTCAAAAGTATATCAAGTCAACAGATATTTTCTTCACCCTACATATGCGTTTTTATTAGACACAATTCTGTAGCTTTCTGGAAGACATTTTATCTTGGGGAAAAAAATGTATCTTCTGTTGCTAGAACAACTGGCATCAAAGTAAACTGTAAATTTGTGTGTTCTTTAGGATAACCTGAAGAAGAAAACAAATTCACTTATTGTTAGTTTTGCGGAAATATTTCAAGCAAAACTAAGTGACCGCAACCTGGGAAGCAGGGGGTGGGTCTTGACTTTATAAAACTTGATTTTCTGGAAATGGTACTACCAGATGCCTTTTATTTGAATATTAACATCATTTATTCTATTGTTCTTTGATAACTTTATTATCCAATATTTCTGAAATAGGAAATAAATGATAGTCAGACTCCAGGGACATCAAAGTTTTTCTTTCCCTTTCAGGAATTTTATTTCCCTTTTAAAACTTCCTCAATCCTGACCATCATAATGACCTTCAAACACTCCTGATGACCTTCAATACATACAGATGTCTGCATTCTACGTCACATTTTTAATGAGGCTAATTTTCAGATCTCTATCTTGACTGAAAATTAATCATTCCAGATATGAATCGAGAGCTGTCAATAAAGGTGTGATTTCATGTAGAAATATTTCCAGCTTACTAAGTTTCCTTATTAACAGAAAATGATTTAAGACACAAAGACTTGGTAATAATGGAACTCCATATGATGGGGAAGCAAATGTTGGATGCTCATTACTTGTTTTTTTTCAGGGAGGGGTGGGGTAGTGCAAGCAGGTGTGGGGGGGAGAGAGCGCTGCTACTTCACGACCTCAGAATCATTCCACGTGCAAAGCCTTAGTGCTTCCACTGCAGGTCCTAATCCAAATTTACCAATGACTGGAGGAAACTATTAGGTTCAGAAAACCTCATACAATTAAGATTTACGTCAATGGATGAGCTGATTTCACTAAGTTTACTTTAGGGAAATATGAATGGGCATGATATGACAGGAAGTTCTAAATATCATCTACAACAAATTTGCTGCGCTATATAAACTCGGAAAAAGAAAGATGAAACCGTATTTGCATATTTTTCAAAAGCTTTAGTCTCTTCATTTGTGGTTTTCTTGTATCTCCCTAATCCTCTACACTACTGATGGCACTGAATGAAAAAAAATTAGAAAAAAATGTTCAGCATACTGTGAAAATGTACACAGCCTCACCGTTTTGCATTTAAGTGCACTAATGATATCAAATACATACTAAGTACTGTGCTAGTTTGGTGAGAAAAGTCAGTATCCTTATAAACAGAATAATTTCAATAAAAATAACTGTATATCAGTCATGTCTCTAGGGTAAAAAGTAAAGTACAAACAGTAATTATTTTGACTTATCAATTTGTCAATTTATTTTTCATTGGCTATTGAATCAAATGCCAAGTTTCTTGCTTTATACAACTACTAATTAAAAGCTGTCTTACAAAGGGAGAATGAAACCAAACTTTTTAAAATTAACACACTGATAAATTTGTCCTTTGAGCTTCTTCATGTATAAACTAATTTTTACTTACATATGCTTTTCTACAATCTCATTACAACCTATTTAAAAATTTTGATATTGGTAGAATCTTTGCTATATAGAGTCCAAAATACAAAACAGCAATAATAAAATTGATACAGAATATACCAAGTGCATAAAGAATGAAGGCAAGGTAACACACATTTCTCGACTGCCTATTTCAACTGGTTATACACCTCACCTAATTGATCCATCTTAGTTGTCAGTAAAGGTAAGTACTGTTATCTGTATTTTAAAGATAAAGTCAGGAAGCCTCGATGAGGTTGTATAATTTGTCTATGGCCTCACAGCTGATTGCTGGAGCTAAAATTCAAAGTGATTTCTGTGTGTGCTCTTTTAACTGGCAACCATACAATCTATAAAATGTATTTAAAACATGCTGATCTGTATTTGTATAAGGAACAGAGAAGAGAATCAATGTTATCCCCCCAATTTTTTTTTTTTTTTTTTTTTTTTGCGGTACGCGGGCCTCTCACCGCTGTGGCCTCTCCCGTTGCGGAGCACAGGCTCCGGACGCGCAGGCTCAGCGGCCATGGCTCACAGGCCCAGCCGCTCCGCGGCATGTGGGATCTTCCCGGACCAGGGCACGAACCCGCGTCCCCTGCATCGGCAGGCGGACTCTCAACCACTGCGCCACCAGGGAAGCCCCAGAATTGTTTTTTTAAATGAGAATGAAAGTACATCTACTTATCTCTTTTCAGAACACACTACCCAGTGAAATTCGTATTATTTATTTTTCATGATTAAAATACAAAAACCATAGGATTTTACCTTTACCAAAATTCTAAGTTCAACAAAAATATATATTTAGTTCAAAATTTTGGGCGAAGAATCAGGATCTCACTAAAAGTTCATCAGCGAGTGCTACTAATAATATTCTCATGAATGGAAATACTTTTTCTTTGCTTTACAGATCCCTGCACTGAAGGAAAGTGCCTGGTTGACAAATAAAATTGATATGTTTTGAATAGACCGAAAATAACACTTTTACTGAATGTTCAGTAGTCATACTAATGATTATCACTCTGGGTTTTCCAAGAATAGCTTGACTCTCAGAAGGCAGTTTTAACAGTTTAGTTAAAACTCAAGAGACTTTCTTTTATTATGTTTTTTAGTGTACTGATATGGATGGATACATATTTGGATCATCAGTTTTAGTCCTGGACATTCATGAAGAGAAGCATAAATTTATCATGTATTAAGGCTATCACAACTTAAATGAGTCTTGTATATAATTTCTTTAGTGTGAAATCTCACTTAACCTGTCTGTGTATGAACCTTAAATAAAAAATCACTATTGATATTTGAAATGTCAACATTTCATCATACCTAACCATCATACATACCTGCTCTTTCTTTTATTTAAATTTAAACTTCTTAGTACTGCTACCTAACAAGGCACTCTAACCTAAATATACTTCACATGCACATACCTGAACTTTAACTGAACAACACCGTAAGATGACATGGCATTTAATTAATGCTTACTTGCAAGGAACGGCTTAATGCAGTAGAAAATTAAACAACAAAGGAGTTTTTCTTTCTTCCTTTTATGCAACAAAGTATAGTTTCCCAAGAAGATATAACAGCCTTTGACATTTACACATCAAACGACAAAATGGTATTGAGATATATAAAGAGCAAACTATGGGGCATCTAAGGAGTGATGTACAAAACTCTAGTTCTAAGGTTGCACTGCAGCATACAACTCTCAGAAAATGTTAGATCAAATAGATAAAAAATAAGTTAGGATATAGTCTGTGAATTAAAACAACACGATTTTATATCTCTGTGTAGGGAGAGAAAGTTCTGCCCTGCATCAGAAAAAGAAAACACATTATTTCCAATACCATATGAACATTTATAAGAAGTAAATCAGACTAGAAAGAAAATCTCAAAAAAATCCAAAAAGTAAAATCATAAAGCCTACATTCTGACATAAATGCAGTTAAACTAGAGATTAGAAATAAAAGGATAGAAAATGAAGTCTAATACTTTGGGCAAACAAACTCTAAAAACAGAATAATTGGCTACCTTTATGACATTTGGGATATTCAAGAAATAAATATTGAAATTATTATACATTTAGAAATGAACAATATAAGAGATACTGCGTACAGAGTACATACACATAAGTACATGTGAAAATTGTGACCTAAAATGTATAAGGGAAACAAAAAGTATAAGAATGACATAAGTAGGGCTTCCCTGGTGGCGCAGTGGTTGAGAGTCCGCCTGCCGATGCAGGGGACACGGGTTCGTGCCCCGGTCCGGGAAGATCCCACATGCCGCGGAGCGGCTGGGCCCATGAGCCATGGCCGCTGAGCCTGCGCATCCGGAGCCTGTGCTCTGCAACGGGAGAGGCCACAACAGTGAGAGGCCCGCGTACCGCAAAAAAAAAAAAAAATGACATAAGTATTCTTTAAAAAAGATAAAAATAATCAACAATAAAAATGTGGAAGGAAGAAACTGATAAAAAGAAAATAATATTAGTAAGTTTAAAACAAAAGGAACTTCATCAATAAAATAAACTGCTTCTTGGAAGTAATCATAAACTATAACCTGCTTGTTGGACAAAGGGTCAAAAAAGGCATGGAAAATATAAATCACATTAATAATGAAAATGTCTATAATACCGGATAGGGAGATACTGTAAAACTTTATAGAAGGAAAAAGTTTATACTCATTTGTAGTTGAATATTTAAGTAAATATTAATTTAATGGACCTAGATTTAGAAAACATGTAAATTAAAGCTCATTGAAAATGGTAGATGACCTAAATATCTTAATAATCAAAGAATAAAAAATTATTCAATTAGTGCCAGATATCTGTTTAAAATATATATAATTTCTACATTTTTTTAAAACATTAGAGAGTACTTTAAAAAATGGAAATTTCACAACCAATATTCTGGTAACAAAATGAATAGAGAAAGTAAGAAGACTATGGATTAAAGTCACTTTCATGCAAAATAGATGAATAAAATATATTAATAAACAGGATTTAGCTGAGTACTAAAAGAAAGATACATCACGAGCCAGAAGGCTCCATCCAAGAAATGAAAGGATTCTTCAATATTAGGAGATCTAATATAACTTAGTACTAAAACAGATTAAAAGAGAAAAAAACATATGATCTTCTTAATGGATGATGAAAAGTCATTTGATCAAATTCAACAGCTATTACTAATTAAAGTTTTAAAAAAGTTTAGAAAGCTAGAAATACAAAGACATGCCCATAACCTGATAAGGAATCGACCTGAACCTTATTATTGACAGTTAACATTAAAATAGAACCAAGGCAAATATGTTTATCATTAACACTACTTTCAATACTGTAATGAAAGTTCTACCCGATCCAATGGTGTAAGAAAAAAAGATACATTAATCTTAGAATCTGTAGATAACACTGACATAAACTCTGAGCAAACTAACTGAAAAATTCTGAAAACAAATATATATTCTATAATGTAAAGAATGCAACCTAAACATGCAAAAATCAGTAGCTTACATGCCAGTGAGAAACCATTTTTGAAAGTTATGGCAAAAAAAAGAACCTACTCAACATAACAAAAACTGCAATATACTTAGGAAGTAAGCTTAAAGCAAAGTACACGATCTGTATGAGTAAAACATAGAATTTTACTCAAGTACACACTCATCAAAGAAACTGAATAAAGAAGTACACCATTCCCTGAAAGGGAAGACACAATCTTTAGAAGATATCAACTATGCCCAAATTCATCTACAAACTCAACGCCATTCAAATCAAAATCAAAATTGTCTTTAATACCACTTGTAACAAAACGAGCTCATTTTGAATTTCACATAGATGAGTAACTAAATAATGGCTAAGAAATACTTGTCAAAAATGTATAATAAGGAGAAACATGCTTCACCAAAAATCTATAAAGGTCTTGTGATTAAAATAGTTTAACCTTAACAGAGAAATAAAGAAACACAATAGAGAGCTTAGAAAGAGACAAATACATAAACAAATGGTATTTAAAATCTTGCTGTAGGGCTTCCCTGGTGGCGCAGTGGTTAAGAATCCGTCTGCAGATGCAGGGGACACAGGTTCGATACTTCCCTGGTCCGGGAAGATCCCACATGCCGCGGAGCAACTAAGCCCGTGCGCCACAACTACTGAGCCTGCGCTCTGGAGCCCACGAGCCACAACTACTGAGCCTGCAAGCCACAACTACTGAAGGCCTCGCGCCTAGAGCCCGTGCTCCCCAACAAGAGAAGCCACCGCAATGAGAAGCCCGCGCACCGTAACGAAGAGTAGCCCCCGCTCGCCGCAACTAGGGAAAGGCTTTGCGCAGCAACGAAGACCCAACGCAGCCAAAAATAAATAAATAAAATAAAAAAATTTTGCTATAATGATGGACTATTTATAAATACAGATACAGAAAAAGACTGATTAAGAAAAAAGATATATGTCTCAGAAATATATGAATAGATATTAAGCATTTATTTATAAGCTAATGATAAAAATAAAGCTAAACAGAACAAGAACAGATGAAGAAAGATGGAAGGGTGTGCACTTTCCCTACCTATTATGTTAAACTTAGGTAACCCGGTATCTTCAAACTTAAACTTAAATTTGGAGCTATGTGGCCAGGATTTACCTAAAATCCACTCTTGCATTATTGAGGGGTTGCAACACATCCAGCTAAATGTCAACATTTCTCAGCATCCCACATAACTAGCATGTATGACTGTATATTCTGACCCATCATATAGAAGTGAATGTTGTAGGGAAGGACTTCATGGAAGGCTTTGCAAAGAGGATCTGGTGGGTGTAGAACACCTTCCCCATCTCCCTTTTCTAGTTTTTGCTCCCTGGAAATCAGGTGCCATGGCTGAAGCACCAGCAGTCCAGGACAGTGGAACAGGAAGATACAAAGTGCATGGGCTCAGTTCACTCCTGAATCTAACATAACAGCACTGGACCTCCCAGCTCTGGACTAGTTTCGCATGGGAAAATAACTGTGTGTTGAAGCCACTGCTATTTTTGGTTTTCTGTTATGTGCAGCCAACCCCAGCAATAAATGACTGAGGGTGCAAGGAATTTTGAGAGGATTGCAGATAATGATCTAAGTATGAGTGTTGTAGACCATACATGTTAGAAAGTAAGGATCTGACAACATGAACGTCCTCCCTGTTCAGCCTTACATCCTGTGTTTTATTATGGAATGAGAGCAGTTATTGTATTAAGGAGACAGTGAAATTCGAACAATTACACTGGAAAACATACTAGTAGGACTAAACACACCTCAAGGGTGTTCTTGGAATAAGTATACTCTAGTCCCATGTTGACCTGAACTTCATGAGACTTTTTTTCCCCTCCCTAAATTATTCGAGGATTTTAAGGGGCAGAGATTATACAGGACAAACTCCAAAATTCAGTAAAACCATGGTGTAAAATATCCAAAACCTTACTTTTAAATTGTTTTAGAAAGAATCACACTTTTACATGTGATTTATTAATCACACTTTTTTTTTTTTTTTTTTTTTTTTTGCGGTACGCGGGCCTCTCACTGTTGTGGCCTCTCCCGTTGCGGAGCACAGGCTCCGGACGCGCAGGCTCAGCGGCCATGGCTCACGGGCCCAGCTGCCCCGCGGCACGTGGGATCTTCCCGGACCGGGGCACGAACCCGTGTCCCCTGCATCCGCAGGCGGACTCTCAGCCACTGCGCCACCAGGGAAGCCCCCGTTTTAAACATATTTTTAACAAACTGAAGCAATTATAATATTAGCATCGAGACTAGTGAACCATTAAACAACAAGGTCCTACTGTATAGCACACAGATCTATATTCAATATCCTATGATAAACTATAATGGAAAAGAATACAAAAGAAGAATGTACATATATGTTTGATTGAATCACTTTGCTGTACAGCAGAAATCAGCATGACATTGTAAATCAACTCTACTTCAGTTTTTAAAGATTGCAAGAAAAAGACTAGTGAACCATTTTAAAATGTTTTCTAACTAGAAGGTGCTGTGTTATACTGTTGATATTTTTAATGCAAGCACATATTTATAATAGTTATAAAAACAAAAATTTAACAACCTGACTTCATGCGTACGTGGTGGGAAATAACAGAAGGTTTATTTAAACCTTTTGTAGATTTGTTTTCCTCTAAGCTTCTCAGTCAAATACCCAACGATTTCTGTAGCCAGGGGTTCCGACTGGCTACAGGACGATGGAGGATGGTAGCTGTGCAAGAGACCACCCCCCAAAACTGTCAGCTCTGCTGGAGCTGACTGGAGCCCTCTCTGCACTCACTTAGAACAGCTCAAAGTGCAAAAGAACAGTGCCAGAAGCTCGGAGGCATTTGGGACGGATGAGATCTGGGGTTCAGGGAAAGAAAAACAAAGTCTGGTAGGCGTCTGCAATTGTAATTTTCTATATAATCTTACTTGGGACTCCTTTCCACTGTCGCTAGCTTTACAAAAATCCTGAAAATATTCTCATAACGAGAGACTGACGGTGGGATAAATGTCCCAACCCAGATAGCAGACGTGGGACGTGAAATCTCTCAAAATGCAGCCTGCTTTTCCCTCCCTGCTTCTACTGCCCATGGCACGTGCTACAGTCAGCCGAGATTTTCACCAGCTTCTGAACATGCCTTTTGCTGTCACCCTTGCACACGCCCGAGGCTGACTGTTCACTCTGCTTGGAATGTCCGTCTCCATTTCACCTCCTGAGATGAGTCTAGACATTCTTTCAGGGCCTGACCTGAATCCTGTGTCCTCTTTGGCAAGTTAACTGATTGCTTCGTCCTCTTCCCTTCTCTCCTCTTCACATCAAGTATGTGTTTCACGGACCCATACGTTCATATGTTCCTCAGTGTAGCAGAGTATAATCTAGAAGTGGTTTGACTGCGTTTCTGTCCCCCCTTCCCCCTCCCCATACACAGACACGGCCGAGAGGACTTCAAGAACAGGAATGCACCAGTATACTCGGGGCTCTGTGGTGCCCCGGATGGGTGGGATGGGTGCGGGGAGGAAGGTCCAAGAGGGAGGGGATATACGTGCCCACGTAGCTGATTCACTTCGTTGTACAGCAGAAACTAACACAACATTGTAAAGCAACTGTACCCCACTTAAAAAAAAAAAAAAAAGCACCTTGGACAGAAGGTTGCAGTGTGCTAGCTGAGAAAGATAACCTCACCAGAGGAATAGGGAGTAGTAATGAGAAAAGAACCGACCAGCTAGGCAAGTTCATCCCCTGCTTTCGCTATTCTCAAAGGGAAAAATGTACAAGCAGTTGACAAGAGGGCCCAGGAACATTCCACCTCTAAACCCTTCTCCTCATTTCCCCTGACTACTTCCCACCTGTCATTTATGCCCAGCTTTCTGGCCCCAAAGCCACTCTCTATACCTAAAGTGGGAAAAAGAAACCTTGGATAAAAACTTGCCTTTAACTCTCATTTTCTTGGTAAGAGAGCTGACTTGTTCAAATACTCAAACCTCAAACAGTACAGACTGAAACCTGGAATACACCTCTTAGTAAGAGGGGTTTTCCTTTATCTCTCTCTGCTTTCTCTTAAAATTTAGAATAAATTATACTCTTCTGAGAGGTTCAGTAGTTTTTTATGAACGTCACTATTTTTTTTTTTTAAGAATTGCGCAACTTCATTTTTTTACGTTCTGGATTAGTTTTAAGATTTTTTTTCTTTTTTTTTTTTTTTTTAGCTGCACAGCTTGTGGGATCTCAGTTCCCCGACCAGGGATTGAACCCGTGCCTCTTGCAGTGGGAGCGCAGAGTCCTAACCACTGGACCACCAGGGAAGTCCCTGAACTTCACTATTTTAAAACATTGTGTTTTTATAAAAGTCATTTGGACTTGTAAGAGAACTTACTTTTATAAAAAATAACACACTCTGTAAATTGATAATTTACTGTATATAAATATAATGATACAAAGAAAGAGTGTGAATTCTATAGCTCTTTCTTTGATGCATCCTCAGAGCCCACAAGAACTGGGCAGATACTAAGTATCCAGTGAATATTTCTGAACGATATGGCATGTCCTATTCAGAAACTACTAAGATTATTGATTATATACTATCACAGGAAAATTAATGGTACAATATTGTACTTAATGTCTGTTGAAATCTTCTCATAGGAAGGTAGACACAGGAAGAGCAAAGAGCACTGACTGCTGCCCAAGTATATGGGTGCAAATCCTGGGGCCAACATTCCCGAGCTCTTTGAACCGGGGACATTCTAATGCTGAGCACCAAGTGAGCGCACGTATCCCCTTCTGCGATATTTCAATCTACCATTGGGCTGCACTCACCTAAAAAGAGAAGACTTCGTAATACATCCTGAGGAGATAGTTAAGTTCTCAATGGGTTGGTCGGCTACTCCTCTGATGACTTCCATTTATATGTATATATTCCTGAACTAGTTTTCTTTTTGTTAACCTATTGAAATTGTCACTATAACCGAAGAAAGTCGAAATGACATTTCTTATTAGAGACTGGATTTATGAATGTTTTCTATCTTTTTTTGAAACTATAAAGCTATTAGTTCAACTGCCAGCTGATGTAGAGATCCAATCCATACTGATATAATATTTTAAATTCATTTGTTTAATATTGTACGTTTTGCATTTTGTTTCTACAGATATGAAAACAAGAAATATTTTTGTACTTCTCTTTAGAAAGAGAAGAAGAGGTTTACTTAAATACCTCTCAGTAATTCCATAGTGGTTTTGGTATCATTAAATGCCAAAACTGGCATCATTTTGATTAACAGTCAAAAGCTTAAACGTCAAGAAAAGGCATTGACATATATAACCACTAAATTTAATAGTCAGAAGTACTACCAATATCCACTGCACATATTAATTAATATACCTGAATCAACACAGCACCACACATGTAGAATTATAACTTCCTAAATCATTATATCCACATTACTGCCACGGACTGTTTTCATAATACAGATAATGGCCAAATGAACTGCAACAGAGCAGAGCCTGATTTTGACATTTTTAATACTGTTTTTTCAGCATGCTGAATGAATGTCCAAGTCCATTATAAGAAAATAAAATTATGAGAAACACAAACTTTTACGTTTTAAAAATCCAGCTGACATGAAAATGTCTATTCATTTATCTTACCAAAGAAGGCAACAACCCTAGGGCACTGTTCACAACTACACTGTTAATTAGCATTCACATTTGACTTTAGAAAAAGCAGAAAAAACACCTCTATGAATTAGTGCAGTATGCAATTGGCACTGTCCTGTTCAACAGTTTTAGGGGAATTCTTGATATCAACATTGGTTCTGAACTATATTTCTGTGGTCTTCATACAACAAAACACGGAAAAAAAAGTGAACTAAGAAAATAAATTGGAGGGCTTCCCTGGTGGCCCAGTGGTTGGGAGTCTGCCTGCCGATGGCGGGACACGGGTTCGTGCCCCGGTCCGGGAAGATCCCACATGCCGCGGAGCGGCTGGGCCCGTGAGCCGTGGCCGCTGAGCCTGCGTGTCCGGAGCCTGTGCTCCGCAGCAGAAGAGGCCACGACAGTGAGAGGCCCGCGTACCACAATAAATAAATAAATAAATACATAAATAGATAAATAGATAAATAGATAAATAATTAACTAATTAATTGGAGAACTCCTGAATAGTTCAGTGAGTTGCTGAGTGCTCTCTGAACTCCTACTGTGTGCCAAGCAGAAAGGAAAACAACAAATAGAAGACATAATCCTTAATGTCCAGGAAGCTCTCGATTTAATCAGGGAGAATAAAATAACCATGGAGCAACCTAGCCTGGATTAATTTATAAATTTATCTATCTATAAACTTTATTATACACATATTTATTTACAAACTATAGATTGTATAAATATCAACAAATAGATATAACTAGATATATGTATATATCAATTTACCTGTCTATTTATAAGCTATCTCTATATAGGCATATATATACAATATATTTATAAACTATCACTAGTTTATATTTGTGTGTGCACACACAAATATGTAAATGGTAAGTTCATATAATGTACTACTGAAAGATGGGCCATGTGGTGTCTACTATTGACAGAAAGGAACTAAGCATGAATTTGAGACCAGCTAGCTTTGTTCAAGGACAGTGTTTCACAGCCACTGAGGATGCAAAGGACATGGACAGATTACTCAGGAAAGACTCATTCCTACTAAAACCGTTTCACTGTATCACACCGTCCTCATACAGCCCCACAGCACTTTTTATGACCTTAAGTCACCTTCTTTCTTCACTGTTTATTAATAGTCGCAGTGTTAGTGAAACTGAGCAGAGCCCTGCGGTGGGCACCCCCAGGGTTTGTTTGTAGAAAAGCTCAAGTCTCCCAGGCCTCCCCGAGTCACAAAAGAGCGGGGGCTCATGCAGTTAATGACTAGGCCATAGAGTCACAGAACCTTTCAGTGTCTGATGCACACTCCTGAGTTGTTTACAGATACTCTAACTGCCACCAGAGGGAAAAACCTCACTGTATGATGACCAGACTGTAGCCATGACGTAAGCTGCTCCACCTGCAGTAGTTCGGAATCTATGGCCAGCACAATTCCAAGAACTGGCCTCGAGAGAATGGGATTAACGCTACTGCCCATAATAATCTGTATCTTTGTGGGCATCAATGTAGTTGTAGCTTGCTCTGCCCGCCTATGTAGGTGGGCAACTAAAACTGTCAGCAAAGGGATGCTACAGACCCACGTCGACGTTTTCCACTCTAAGAATACGGTGCCACGTGTCAGCATGAAGAACTTACGGAAGACAGACCTTTGCCCATAATCCCATAGAAACAGATGCTGTCTAACAGTGGGGATTTGTAAGCAGCTCATTTGCCTCTTTCCTGTTGGCCTATCTGCTCCTCTTAACCCTCAATTATAAGAATGAGATCACCAGATAACAGTTAACCTGAATCTTGACTTACCGTGCTTCTTTAACCTGTTGATTTTTTCCCCTAGATTAAAAGAAGTAGGAATGAAGAATTAAGTAGTTAAAGAATGACTAGCCCTCTACATCCAGCTTTTCCCTCTAGCAATCCTGCAGGCAGACCACACAGGCAAGATCACATCTGAACAAAGGTCATGAGGAGACAACCAGTCTGCACCCAATGGAAAATGACACAGAACCTAACCTGCTGCCTGCGTGATTCACTGAGATTCTTTCTCCTTTTTCCTCTCATAAACTGTCATGGCTGAGCAGAATCTTTAGAGCTGATGTGGGGACACGTGTCTACCTTCTGCCCAGGCAGCCATCTTCCTGATTAAAGCAACCTTTCCTTTTCCAACCAACGCTCGTCTCTGAAGTATTGGCCTTCAAGCGGCAAGCAGCTGAACGTGAATTTGGTAACATTAGCAATATTATTTCTCATCCTTCCCCTCCAGAATGTAAACTTCTAAGGGCAGAGACTTAGACATCTTAAAACTGTATACACACTGAGCAGCTGGCACACAGCTGATGATTAATATTTGCCAAGTGAATACCTACATGAAGTTAAGGCTAATTCTTGGAGAGAAGATGACTTCATGTATCAGATAATAATGATATTAATGATTATACCAAGATAAGTATTTTGAAAATGTAAATATACTTTCTCACGCCCAGACACAATCCTTAGATCACGGTGGCGTTCTTTTACCTGGGAGGACCCAGATGTTACAGAAGAATTGGAAACGAAAGAAGGAATATTCCACTGCTGATGCTGGTGTACACAGTCCCTACCGCACTCTCCCCATCAGTTATTACATAAAGAGCCCAAACTAAAGCATCTGGCTTATAGGTCTACTCTGTAATTGCTAAAGGATATGCAAGGCGCAGAAAAGCTGACCCTTTTCTAGCCCAAGGGATTTAGGAAATGTTGAGGAGGGAGAGGGAGGGGAGAGGAAGAGGGAACACCATGAGATCAGACACAAAAGACAGTGAAAGGCGTTACTTGGAAAATCCTAGAAGTGGAAGATGGATAACCCTCCTGGCTACCCCACACTTACTTGGCACTACGGGCTCTCTTCCATCACCATCAAAAGGGAGGTGACCCAACATGGCTGGGCAAAGGAGGGCCTGGGCCTTATTAAATTCATTGAGCTGTATCTTTCCTGAGTCTCCACCTTCCATCCCAAAGTGGCTTTAATGGGAAACACCAGTAACTGAAAAGGCCGGCTCTGGACTCGTGAGGGTGTACAGCAGACCCACCACTGAGGCTGCCACCCAACCATACAGATACTGGTCCTTGCTGAGCTCTGAACCCTCATAGTGGAATGACCGAGGCTGAGTCAGGGGAGGGTTCTATCTGATAAAATATTCCCTGACTTCAACTGCAAAAGCCAGTAGGTTCGGCATCACCCCAGTGGACAGGAACATAAATCCTAGGGACAAGAGGAAGTAGAAGTATTATAGCCAAAGACCTGGACTTGTCATTTCTGTGGGAGGCTGTGTAAGACTGTGCTCACAATCACACAGCTAGTGGCCGAGTTGGGGAAACAAAGCTGGAATTCAAGCCTGGGTAGTCTGACCCCGAGCCCTGCCATTTTTATCTGTACTTTTCCTCTTTTAAGAAACCTAGAACCCTTTCTCTTCACTTCCTGTTTTGTGCATTGACTTCCTACTCAACTTGATACACACTGCGGCAATCTAACTAATCATATTATGGGGAGAAGATGAATAGTAAAAAGGGGGAAAAGGTAAGGGTTTCGGGGAGATACTGAGCTGGGTTTGAAGCCACGTTCTGCCTGTGGCTGGTTTCTACCTATGGTAGAATACCGCATTCTACCTGCGCGCCCTTGACCAAGTATAACTTTAGGTTCATTATCTATGAACACATATATTAGCAGTACTATTGCATAGGGTTATGGTAAGAGCACAATGAGATAATGTGCGTAGCAGTGCACACGGGAAGAGCTAAGAAATGTTAGCTGTTGCTGCTGAGGAATGAAGAAGTTGAATATCTTTTGGCGACAGACACTGAAGAGAAGGTTCCAGTTCAAGTCTCCCCAATCACAGCTAAACCCAGTTCTTTGCTATCTCTAACCACTGGGTTTCCTGTTCCAATCTGCTTCCCCCCCAAGTTTGCCATCAATCTCTTTATCACATCCCTAAATGGCTTCCAACTTACGACCAGAACAAATGACATTTTGTCTGCAAATCTTCCCCATACCACTGACTGGACATAATCTCCTCCTCATTTAAGTGATGTGGTACATGGTCAGTAACACTTCCAGGGCATTCGTCATTTCCTCCTCGGTAGTTATTTACGAATGGCACCTTAGAGGTGCTTGCCTAGAGAAGTACTTTCCTTGTTAGATAGTCAGCAAATGAAGGCGGGAACCACACACCCACTTAAGCATCCCCTGTGAACTCAAAGCATATAGCTCTGCACGTAGCCGACTATCAAATCACTTACTGCACGTGCTGGTGCCACCGTGTCCTCGCACTCTTCCTTACACACCTAGTGAGTTTTTTTAACTGACACAAGTTGGAACAGGAAATGAAAGGGTCAAAAGAAATTCTTCATCTTTGACTTTTTATAGGATTTTGTAAATGAGAAGCTTTGACTTTTTACCTGAGAAGCACGGTATTAAGATCTGAGAATGGAGAACTAGAAAGCATGGGTTGTACAACCATTCCTGCTACTCACTAGCTTTGTAACCTTGGACTAGTCACCTAACCTAGATTGAGCTGATTGCCTCTAAGGTGCCTCCTATCTCCACTACACATCCAAAGGTCCTTTTAATTCTCTAAGATACACAGAGCCTTTCCGTTTTAAACATCACTAATCTTAGCAGAGAGCCATCTTACTGGCTGTTATTGGCTTGGCCTTTTCGGTGCAGAGCCCCCTGGGACACAGGACAGCACACCAGAAGTCACAATCCACAGCTCAGACCAAAGAAAATACAGTTTTAATTACGGGTTGGCCACTTTCACAGTATCAACCTTAATGAGACAGCAATGTACAAGAAGTAGATCTCCCTTGCAAATACATACACACCTTGGCTTGCAGATTCTCTAATCCGTAGTGACAGTACTGAGTTTAACTATAAATACATTGTGAACATTTGCAGCCCTGAAGCAACAGGAAACAATTTAGTAAGAATATCTTGCAAGTTCCCAGCCTGTAGTCATAAAGCAAGACAGCCATCCTGAAACTCCTTCCCTTGCTGCCATTAGTGTATCCTGAATTTATTTCTACCACTGACTAGATATCCCATTTTCATCTCTTCCTGCATGACAACCCTTCCTTCAAGGTCTTTTAAATAAAAATGCTAACGTCTATGAAATGCTTCCAACTAGTGTACTTAGTTTACCTAAAGAATAACATACCTTTATCTCACAAGCGTGGCAATCTCATCTTCTTTGATATGGTTAAGATCAAACCCACTCTTTGTAATCATTCCTGTGATGTGCCCCATGGCCAATCCAACCAGCACTGACCCCTTCCTGTCTTCTCCAAGGCAGAAGAAATTATTGTGTTTCTTTATTATATTGAACCCCTCTATTTTTTCTCATAAGCTCATGCTTTTTGTAAAGATTATATTTGCAATGTCATCTTTTCCTTCCTTCTTGTTTTGAATTAGAGCATGTTTATTCCCTCTGTAGGTCTCTCCATACTTCACTCTGTGCTTAAGAGAAATAAAAAATCTATTCCTAGCCTGCAGACTCTATGAGTTTGGACACTTGCCTAATTCTATAGCATCATCTCATTATATTACCTGTTTACGCCCCTTCAAATCTCACTCCGGTCACACCAAACCAGCCTGGTGGCACAAATACCCCAAAGTGGTATACTGGGTAGAAAGTTACAAGGTTCCTAGGAGAGAAGAAAAGATGTCTGTAACCATGTAACATCATACATTTGGGTGAGAACATCTAGGACCAGCTCTGTTTACAGTGACACATCACCAGTCATTGCCAATACCTCATGTCAACAGACTGCTTTGCTTCACCTCCTCTCTCTCTAACTAAGGATATCACTTCATTAATTGGCCCTTGGACTGGGAGACAGTTTACTCTCTTGGTATAGGGCATCCCACCAACTTACAGGGAGAAGAGGCATGCTTGTCAACACAACTCGCCGGATGAATTCTTTATTGTCATTAACTTCTCATTTGCCAATTGGGATGTTTTAGGAGGACTGTGTCTTCAGTGAGTGTTCTGTTTCTTTATTATTTATTTGCATTTTCAAACATTTCAGGTTCACTCATGTCTGGATAACACCGGTTGACGTAGCAGATAAAGCAGAAATGAAAAGTCTGCCTAGTTAGTGAACCTGTACTGACCATCTGCACCCGTTACTTCTGTACAACACAGAAAAGTGGCTCATGTTCACTGAGTACCCAGTATTATCCCAACAACCCTCAATGAGGGGGTGGGGGGGATATTACCCTCATTTTACAATGAGAGGAAAGCCAGGCACAGAAAAATACAGCAGGTTTCCCGAAGAGATAGAGATTTGCACTTCTGCGTAAATTCCATTTTTTTTTGTACTTTTTTGTCTGCTGCTTCCATTGTCCACATTTGTAAAATGAAATCTTATGCTACCTATCGTATCCGACCCAAACGGGGAGAACGTGAAGATTATGCAAGCAAACGGCTGTCAACTGTCTTCTGTGGCTTGACAGGACTCAATATAGCATCAGCCTTTTTTCCATCAACCTTTTGTTTATTGTTTGTACTAATACAAAGTGACAAAAAAGGATGGGGTCTCCTATTATTTTTAGCCTCCTAGAATATAAACCCAATATTCATCTCTTAAAAAATCACTTTTGATTTAATCATTCTGAATTATGTGTCTCTTTGGAGTGTTCAAGAAATGAGATTAGGCCCAAGATAAAGTCACTCGTGCTAAGCTCTATGTCGGCAAAACTTAACTACGTTTCCAAGCTCTGCCCTTCCAAAAGAGGAAGGCCTGGGACAGCCAATCAGCACTCGCCTGCTCAGCACAAGCTACCTGACCTGCTCCCAGAATTCCCTCTGCTCCATATAAGGGAAGTGACCCTGCTTGGACGAACCAGCACACGCTCGGGATAACTTCCTTGCTGTCGCTCACTTTGCACTATAAAACCCTCTTGAATTACACAACCCTGTGGAGCTCCTTTCTATCTGCCAGATTGGATGCCCGAGGCAGGAATTACTGAATGAGGCCAATAAGAACTTTCAAATTTACTCAGTTGAAATTTGTTCTTTAACACGAAGAACACAGCCATGTAATTAAATCTATTTAAACCATCTGTAGATTCAACAGGAGTGTCATAAAAAAATTAAAGGTTTATATTTATAGCTTTTTCTTTTAGCCTCACTGAGATATTTTTGAATGATAAGGCTGGTGTATCTGCGATGAGTCACTTAGCTCAAGTGAGCTTGGACCAAATCCCAGTGCCTCCTGAGTACGCAGCCAATACACACTTGCTGATGAATGATCTAAGAGTATCTTGTTTACTTTGTTTTAATCACTATGAACACAGTGCCTCTGATGAAGTGGTTTCAAAAACAAAAACCTGTCAATGGCCTAAGTTTTGGGTTCATGTTGTAACAGTAAATGTGTACATTTTATACAGTTTATTTTGGTGGAGAATTTATTTTAATAGTTTTCTAGATGAATATATAGAATATTTTTAGAAGACAAATGGATCACTTACATTTTAAACTTTTGTTACTACACTTTTGGGTAAATTTATATGCTTTGAAGAACTGCAGTATCTGGGGATTTATGAGAGGGAATATATAACTAGAAAATGTCCACTTTCTACTCTCGTGTGATGATAAAGGATTTTAATTTTAAATATTGTGAAATTATATAAATATTTTCTAATTGTAATACTTGTGTTATTTAGAATATCAGAAAATATGGATGAAAAAGTTTAAAACTATGTATGATGTACAACATGACTATATTTTCAGCTTCTAGTACCAGTAAAGATATAAAAAATGTATATTCATCACGTTCATTAAAAATGTGTCCTAATATGGTAGTCTAGTGTTTTCACATACTTTTACCTCGTTAGTATGTCATAGCAGGGGTAGTTTCAAGAGATAATGGAGGGGAAAAAAAACCCAAACCCCAGTATTTTCTTTCACCTTCAGTCTGACCTAGACTACATTATGTTCAAATACAAAAGCGAACTAGAAATAACATTAGCAAAATTCAGTATCATTTAAAAATGACACACTCTGGTTACAGCATTATAATTTAAGGAATGTAACTAATTCTCCCCTCGAGACCCAGGTCAGAACAGGAGTGGTTCTGCCTTTGATCTGTGCTCCATCCTCCCCTGAACTCTGTCCTTGATTCTCCTCCAAATCTGGGATACCAGTTACTCTCCACAAAGCACTATCCACAGCTTCATTTATCAAACACGTTAGTATTCCACCTTCAGCTGTTCTTATTTCATAGTTATTTTCTGGTGACCATAATCTTCACAGCTCCTCCTTTAAAGAACCATTAACCCATCCCATCATTCACATGAACTTATTAAGCATGTCTTCTGTGCCAACCCTACTTTTTGCTAATCCTTTCCCTTAATACTACTTACATGTATTATTTATACATCAAATTCAGCCCCCTTTTCTTTCTCTCATTTTTAAAAATTTTCCTGCATATGACTATCTCTCCAACTCAACTGCAAATTTCAACAGGAACTCAAAAGAAAGAATACACTTCTTTTCCATCTCCCATTTTGTGTAGACTAATAGCAGTTAAAGAGTATTTACAAACTGCCCTTTCACTGACATAATTAATTTCATTGGAAAAGCGTGTTTGTGCCACGGAGATCAAGTGTTACCTCTGAGTGAGAAGCAGATTTGCCCTTTTCTTCTGAGGGATTATGCACTTACTATTACACACTGAATTCATGAATGACCATGGGTATCCTTTTCAGTTCACTAAAATTGATCATGTTCATTTGTAATTGTTAGGAATACCCTTAAAAGAGCGAGATAGCCTTGATTTCAATATGTGTTTAGATTTAATTATAAGAAATAAAGGTGAAATTATGTGAGCACGCATGCTGTGCTTGAAGATCCTTGAAGATTCCCATGGAGAAATCAACACATTAAAGAAGAGAAGAAATGAGGAGCACTTTTCCCATTTCAACTTAATTCTACTGTTTTTCTAATGAAAATTCACCTAAACACAAAGTACCTTACTAATTATCTAATCACAGCAGGAAAATAATAAATGGCAACTGTACGACTCTATTTAGACCTGTGCTCAGAATTTCCTCACACTTGGCTTCTCCCTAAGGTACGTGAACCAATAGTGCGGTTCTAAGCCATTATATCCTAACAAAACTCTAAATATTGATTTGTTTCTCCTCCTACCATTTTAAAATGTCTAAAATTTGGGTTTTTTTGACCAGCAAAAATTTTGGATTCCATGCTCTCCCTCCTTTTGCAAGTTTAATTAAAGACTGGTTATGTATTATTGTAAGATGTTACAGTCAATGAAAAGAAACGTAAAGTTCAACTAATAAACACAAAATTCACCACCTCTTGATGCACATGAATTTTAGGAAGATTGCTAAAGTTATAATTGCTTGATGACAGTATTTTAGGAAAATTTTATTTATCCAGCAGTGCTTAAACTCTGAAATAGAGGAAAGACATTATTTAGAGAAAAGCACAAAGAAATGGCTGATTCTCAAAATAAGGGGTACTCCCGCTGAGTCTTATTTCTTTAGCCATCAACAATAAATGATTCTCCCTTTAAAAACTTAGGCAATTATTTCTTTTCCTTTCCTTTCTTCTCTAGCAATATCCCTCCCAGCCACAGTCAGAAGATAGAACTGTGCATGACAACTTGTGTAAGGATAAATCTATTTTATGTTTCTTTCTCTCTTTTTTCTAGCAATGAGAACGTCCCTTGCAAACAGGAGGTAATATATGGACTAAATTGGTCTAGGGATGATAATATTTTCAAATGAGTTCAAGATTTTAGGCCTCAGTGAACCAATCCCAAAAATGTATAAAAAGCAAATGCTATGATCTTATAGTTGCAACTAGAAATATTTAAATAGTGGTTATTAGAAGAAGCAAAAGATTAGAAATGGGTAGACCAATTTTTCTCACATATTAATATACCTTTTCTTATTTACATACACAAAATCTGAAAAAAAATCATTAAACTATAGGACAGTGAGAAAAAAGTTGAAAAACAAATCCTTTGAACATACAAAATAAAAATGATACACGCACTGGGAGGCAGTAAGTGCTACAAAACTCACATCAGTTACTTTAAGGATATGATTGGTTGGTTAGTTTATCAGGGGACTGCCATGGATTACCGTGATTTCAGCTGGGGTTTTGACAGGTCCTCCAAGCCTATTCTTGTAGAGACCATGTGCAGCTGGGAATTAGGTAACTTACTGTTTACTAGGCAATTAAACTTTGTGATTAGTGGATTGTCATCATCTTATATGGATATTTCCAAAGATATAACACAAGCCTAGGCAACACTTTAAATCAATGACTTAGCAAAAGGCACAGAAAATCTGTTTTGCAACTGTGAAGATCACATTACAAAAAAGTCAAGATTTAAAATTCTTTCCCTAGTTCACTACACCAAAGCTAACAAAACGGAATTTGAATTTTAACCCTAATTCTAGGGTTAAAAAATCAATTAACAAATATAGGCAAAAGGTTCCTGAGACTGCAGGGATTCTTGCAAAAAAAAGATCTGAATGCATTTTAACAAACTGTAATATAAAACAGTGATAGAAAACTGCTTGAAGGTGAATATAAACAATAAGCATCAACAAAAGCTAAACGTAGCCTTAGTTGGAATAAACAGAAATGCAGTTTTAAGTCGACTGTTCACAGTTGGCACTAGTCAGACCAGCTTTACGGCACTGTTCCCTGTTCACATATTCATTGCGTGCTCGTTTACTATGATAAGCATCTTTCATATGCAATGTGAAAGGCCATTAAAAAAACATCCACCTGAATCGTCTTAAGGAAACTGACAGCTGAAGATTTCCAGGAGAAAAAGGCAATTAAAATGCTGAGGATTCTAAAAACCATGTCACATAAATAGTTAATGAAAACTGAGATATTTTCACTGACAAAGAAAATAGCCATTAAGAAAAAAACTTGTGCATTTGGAGGGCTACCATAAAAATGTGGTTTGTGTTGTCTCATAAGGAAGAACCAAAGCTAACAGGTAATAATCATTGAAAGGCAAATACGAGACCAAAAGAATGAAGAATTTTCTAATAATTTGAGGTGTGTGGCAACAGAAGAGGCCCCCTTATAACGTCCGTATTTCCCAGCGCCAGATTCCACAGTAAAGCAGGCTCTTAGGGATGGTGGAGGGTGTTCTTACCTAGGTAAAGTACAACAGGTAGGAGTCCAGAACTGCCTTTGCAATTATGAATCTACAACATGGCGTTCAAGGAAGGTACACGATCGGTCAGACACCACATTGCATAGATATCTTAGCACATTTTAAAAGATGTATCCTGTTTATCCTGGGAACAGTTTTACCTTCTTCCATTTACAGATTTATCCCCAACTCTCCAAGCCTCAGGGTCCTTTTCTGCCTATTACTCCCTGTTCCACCTTCAGGGGAACTATTTCTGTGCTCTGGGTTCCTTACAGGATTTTTCTCTCAGGGTTTCAGTCCTAACTATTTAGCTCTAGACTGAGTTCTCCGGAGCTGCCTGAACTCCAACACCCACTGATGCCTTGGTTTCCATGCTCAGAACATCCCTGACTAGACTCACCTGTGCTCTAGGCACAGATCATCTCACTAGGCTCTTCCGAACTGAGCCTCTGTTTCCAAACAGCACATTCTGGGTTTTCCTTGGCCCTCTTTCCTGAATTTGCTTTTATGGATTTTCTAGGAATGAGCCGTCCAGCCATTTCAACACAACTCCACTTATCCACTGACTCTACCTTTTTCTCTAAATCCTAGGATTCTGAGCAACACATCGTCTCATTGTCCCTTCAGCTCGAACCTTCAAGGCATTCAATTTCTCATTCATTCACAATCTCTCTTTCAGTGGAATATCAAACATAGCCCTTTCAACTCTCACTTGTCGAGTACCTAGGCGCACTGAAGACAAAAGAAAATGTCTTTAAAATTGATTCAGATCAAAGGATGAAAAAGTGTTAAAACCAAAAGAAAAATTAAATTAGTAACAGAAAATGGAGGGAGTAGTCATTTCTGAGGTTAGTGTCAATAATTTGGGGGAATAAAACAATCAAAATTCAGATTTCACAGAATAAAGGCCAGGGCCAGAGATGAACTAATGGAAACAGTGGTTGTAAACAGGAATTGCGGTACGCGGGCCTCTCACTGTTGTGGCCGCTCCCGTTGCGGACCACAGGCTCCGGATGCGCAGGCTCAGCGGCCATGGCTCACAGGCCCAGCCGCTCCGCAGCATGTGGGATCTTCCCGGACCGGGGCACGAACCCGTGTCCCCTGAATCGGGAGGCAGACTCTCAACCACTGCGCCACCAGGGAAGCCCCGAAGACATCTTTAAATTAGGATTAAGGATGTGTTTCATTACTGAATAGAAGACATTTGACAAGAGAAACTTTTTGGCAGGAAGAGAAAAAATTCTTGTATTGTGTATGGGAGAAAGGCTTCTTTAGCTATTTTATCTAATTTAAACCTCACCCATTTGGAATAAAACTAATACCTTGCCTTTCTTGTACCACGAGCAAATCATATACTAGAAATTAGACTATATTAATCCTTTAAATATATTAAAATATTTTAAAATGAACGATAATAAATGATTCAATACTAAATGGTAAAGCATTCCTAAGAAGGATGTTCATGGCTTTAAATGCTTATATTAAAAAAAAAAAAGCCTTAAAATCAATGATCTACGTTTCCTCTTTAGGTAGCTAGGAAAACATCAGCAAATGAACAAAGAATAAGTAAAAGAAACTAAGTAAAAGAAAATAATAACCTGGGGGATTTGATAAGATATTTAAAAAGACAAAAAATATGAAAATCAACCAAGAATAAATTTGCTCCTTTTTAAAGATTAATAAAATTAGTAAAAGCTTTAAAAAAACTCTAAGAGAAAAGAAATATGAATTACTAGTATAAGGAATAAAAATTAGAGGATTATGTGAACAACTTTATGTCAGTAAATTAAACATTCTGCATGAAATTTAAGAATTCCTTCAAGCATCCAATGTAACAGACGTGGCAGAAGAAGAAAAAGAAAATCTAAACAGTTCTGTAGCCCTTAAACTGAATTCATCATCGAAAAACCCTCCTACAAAGAAAATATCAAGCAGAGAAGTTTTCACTGGTGAATTGTTCTAAACATATAAGGATGAAATAACACCAAACTTACCATCTTACCATCTACATCTGTGAGACAGGTTACTTTCTTGTAATGTCATTATTGGATTTGCATATCAAGGGCATGCTGGTCTCATAAAAGGTGGTAACTTGTTTATGGTTTGTTTTGTTTGTTTGCTTGTTTTTGTTTCTGTGGGTTTTTTGTTTTGTTTTGTTTTGTTTTGGTCTATAGACATAGACGGTAAAAGCCTTTGCAGAGTACGAGCAAATCCAATTCCATGATTTGTTGTACAGTTGATATATGAATAACGGTCACACACATCGTTCTTATCATCTTCCACAAACAGAAAATTCAAAGTTTATAAAGATATAATATACCATTTACATTAGTGATACGTATCTAAGAATAAAATGAAAGATATTTAAGATCTCTACATAGAAAAGTATAAAACACTATTGAGGGCTTCCTTTGTGGCACAGTGGTTAAGAATCCACCTGCCAATGCAGGGGACACGGGTTTGAGCCCTGGTCTGGGAAGATCCCACATGCCACGGAGCAACTAAGCCTGTGCGCCACAACTACTGAGCCTGCACTCTGGAGCCCGCGAGCCACAACTACCGAGCCCATGTGCCAAAACTACTGAAGCCCGTGCAACTAGAGCCTGGGCTCTGCAACAAGAGAAGATACCGCAATGAGAAGCCCATGCACCACAATGAAGAGCGGCCCCCGCTCGCTGCAACTAGAGAAAGCCTGCACACAGCAACGAAGACCAAATGCAGCCAAAAAATAATAAATACATAAAATAAATAAATTTAGAAAAACACTATTGAGAGAAATTAAAGATCTAAATATATCAGAAAGATGTTCTCATGTCTTTGGGAGTCTCAATATTATAAAAGTGACAATTCTCTTCAAATTAATGCTTAAAGCAAAACCTTTTAAAATGCCAGATATCTGTTGTTGTTGTTTGAAAAAACTGAAGAGCTAATCTAAAATTTATATGAAAACAAAACAAGCCATGACAATCTTGAAGGAAAATATAACTAGTGTTTATTCATTACCAGATATCAAGATCTAATAAAAAAAACTGTATTATTTAAGAAACTATGTCAGTGGTACATAAAAGTGACCGTGGGACAGAAATGAGATTCTAAAAACATATCAACATGCATACAGTCATCTGATTTATGATAAAGATGACAATCTTTGGTAGTAAAGAAAGGATTATCTTAATAAATAATGTTGACACAACTGGACACACATACCAAACCAAAAATCAATTCCAGAAGAACTGTGCATATAAATATTACAGGCAACATGGTAAAGCCTTTTATACAAAGTACGTGAGAATATCTTTGTGACCTTGGCACAAAGATTTCTTAAGCTGGATACAAAAAAAAGTACTTTTAATAAAACGAAAGTAAATGATAATCTGACTAAATATAATTATTAACTTCTCTTAGTAAAAGAAAAATATAAGCCACCAATTAAGAAAGCACAATTAAGAGAGTACTCATATCCAGAATATACAAAGAAATCCTATAAATCAACTAGAAAAAGACAGGGCTTCCCTGGTGGCGCAGTGGTTTAGAGTCTGCCTGCTAATGCAGGGGACATGGGTTCGAGCCCTGGTCTGGGAGGATCCCACATGCCGCAGAGCAACTAGGCCTGTGAGCCACAACTACTGAGCCTGAGCGTCTGGAGCCTGTGCTCCGCAACAAGAGAGGCCGCGACAGTGAGAGGCCCGCGCACCGTGATGAAGAGTGGCCCCCGCTTGCCACAGCTAGAGAAAGCCCTCGCACAGAAATGAAGACCCAACACAACAAAAATGAATAAAAACTAAATTAATAAACTCCTACCCCCAACATCTTCTTTAAAAAAAAAAAAAAGACAATGGGCACAATTCTTAAATTGACACTTCAGTAAACAGGATACATAAATGGCCAATAAGCATGAAAAAATGCTCAACTTCATGGGTTGATGAAAACTAAAACCACAAGATACAAAAGAACACCAGGATAGTAAACATTTTTTTAAATAAATTAATTTTATTATTATTACTTTTTGGCTGCACTGGGTCTTCGTTGCTGTAGGCAGGTTTTCTCTAGTTGCAGCGAGCGGGAGCTACTCTTCTTTGCAGTGCGTGGGCTTCTCATTGTGGTGGCTTCTCTTGTTGCAGAACATGGGCTCTAGGGGTGCGGGCTCAGTAGTTGCAGCTCGTGGGCTCTAGAGCACAGGCTCAGTAGTTGTGGCACACAGGCTGCGTTGCTCTACAGCACGTGGGGTCTTCTGACCAGGGCTCGAACCCGTGCCCCCCGCATTGGCAGGTGGATTCTTAACCACTGTGCCACCGGGGAGGCCCTGGAAGCATTTTTAAATTACAGCAAATGCCAAGTGTCTGTCAAGGATATGGAGGCATCTGGAACTCTACACACTGGAGCTGTAGGTGCCGGTTGGCTAACTATCTTGGAAAAGTGTAACTACTGAACACACATATATTCTGTGTCCAATAACTCTATGCTTAATAAGTATTCCCAACAGAAATGTATACGGATGCTCACCAAAAGTTATACACTAGGATGTTCACAGCAGCACTATTTGCAATAGCCTTGTGCTGAAATTTACCCAAATGTCCTTCAACAGTAAAAAAAAAAAAAAAAAATGGGTGAATCTCACAAAAGACGAATGATGGAATCTAGACACAAAACAGTATATACTAAGGGTTTCATTATATAAAGTAACAAAATAGATGAAATGAACCAAACTAATTGAAATCACAAGGGTGGGCGCCCTTCTGAGGAGAGCAGTGACGAGAAGATGAGTACTTGGGCTTCTGGGGCACTGCTAAGCTTATGCTCTTGATCTGGGGGCTGGGTACGTGAATGAGTTCAATTAAATGAAGGTTTAGTAAACCATGTATTTATGAGAGTTGTATTTATCTTTATGTAAATTGCACTTCAATTAAAAAATTAAAGTACAAAATTTACACTGCATATATATACAGAACACTACATATTCAGTCCCAAAACACTGACTACACACTGTGGTTGATGTGTACAATCCTTTGCTCTGTTTGCTCCTTAGGCTCTCACTTTCTCCCACTAGCAGTTCTGTCTCAAGCTCTGTTAGGGAACCTGCCCTAAGACTGAGGGGTAAATACTTGCAAGGGTGTGTGTAGGTGAGGTAGGTTATAATGTAAAATAGCGTTTTAAAAGTTTGAGCGCTCGACTCCCCTGGTGGCGCAGTGGTTAAGAATCCATCTGCCAATGCAGGGGACGTGGGTTTGAGCCCTGGTCCGGGAAGATCCCACATGCCGCAGAGCAACTAAGCCCATGCGCTACAACTGCTGAGCCTGTGCTCTAGAGCCCGTGAGCCACAACTACTGAGCCTGCGCTCTAGAGCCCACGAGCCACGACTACTGAATCCCATGTGCACCTAGAGCCCGTGCTCCGCAACAAGAGAAGCCACCGCAGTGAGAAGTCCGCACACCACCACGAAGAGTAGCCCCTGCTCGCCACAGCTAGAGAAAGCCCGTGCGCAGCAACGAAGACCCAGCGCAGACAAAAATAAATAAATTCACGTAAAAAAAAAAGATTTGAGGGTTTCTTCTCTAAGGGGAATCTTGCAAATGTGCACAAGGAGATAGGCACAGTAGTGGGCGGCGTCTGCTGTGAAAACTCAGGAACAGTGTATCAGGAGGAGCACGGATAAAACGTGCGTAGGGATAACAAACGCCGTGCTCACACATCGGCAAGGAAGGAGGGAATGAAATTAGGAGTGATGGGCAGGAATTTTCACTTACATCTGAAAGATCTGCTTTACAAAGGCTGAGGAAACTTGGGAAATTTTAGCCTTTATACGAAATGGGGGTGGGTGGGTACATAGGCGTTTCTCAGCTTTTCTATACTTAACCGTTTATTTGAAATATTTCATGAAAGAAAGAGATAGGGACCCTAAGTCCTCACTCAAACCACCCCCCCCGCCCACTCCCTTGCCCTGATTAAAAAAAAAGAAAACAAAGAAAAACAAGTGTCATAGTATACGGTGTGACACTTGCAGTTGTACCGTATGCTAACACGTATACATGGAATCTAAAAAAAAAGGTTCTGAAGAACCTAGGGGCAGGACAGGAATAAAGACACAGGCATATGGACTTGAGGACATGGGGAGGGGGAAGGGTAAGCTGGGACGAAGTGAGAGAGTGGCATGGACATATCTACACTACCAAACGTAAAATAGATAGCTAGTGGGAAACAGCCGCATAGCACAGGGAGATCAGCTCGGTGCTTTGTGACCACCTAGAGGGGTGGGATAGGGACGGTGGGAGGGAGACGCAAGAGGGAGGCAATATGGGGATACATGTTTGTGCAGCAGAGGCTAGCACAACACTGTAAAGCAATTATACTCCAATAAAGATGTTAAAAAAAAAATAGCCAAGAAGGACCTACTGCATAGCACAGGAAACTCTGCTCAATGTTCTGTAATCACCTATATGGGAAAAAATCTGAAAAAGAATATATATGTGTATATATACATATACCTATATGTGTGTATATATATGACTGAATCACTGTGCTGTACACCCGAAACTAACACAACATTGTAAATCAACAATACTTCAATTTAAAAAAAGGTTTAAAACAGTGGGCAGATAATAAACACAGAATTTTATGCTGTTATTGTCTGCAGAGGAAGCAGGGAGAGTAATGTGAGAAGGGTTGCTGAGATCACAGGTAGCTCCCCTTTGATCTATAATATGTGGAAAAGTTAAATAAAGGTTTGAGAAACCAACAAAATAATTTTAATTACCTACTAGCTAAAGTTAAGTCTCTAACGGCCAAATTTTACAGAGAACCATTTAGGAAAATAAAAACGGACCCGTTCAATATTAATTTATTCCTTCTTAAAGCAATGGCAATACTTCAATGGAATATTAAAGCATTAGTGAAAATATATGCAAGAGTCATATGAACAGTACATTAATTCATTCATAGTGGCACTAACACAAAATAAATTCATAAAGTTGCATATTTGAAATGCGTTGTTACCCAAGCATATTTTGTAAACATAAAATAATTTCCATCCTTTAAAAGCACTTTGTTGTTATAGATTAGCTGTCATGCATTTAGTAGGAAAAGAACAAGATTAATGTGCCCGTTCTAAAAGAGTGACCTGTTTCATAGCAAGTTATGTTGTATCTCTATAGATAGTCAGAAAAAATTAGATTAACTTATTGTTAATTTGCATAATACTCATATACTCCCAGTCCCCTATCTCAGATATAATATAAAGAGTAAAGATAAAACTTATATTAGTTCAAATATGCTATTGCAGTTTTCATGTATCACTATAACCTGCCTTATGGTTATTTTCTTCTGATGCATTGCCAGTTTTTCCCAATATTAAAACACACATGCACATTTTAATATTTTCATATCAAGGGTATGCCTTTAGTAGAACTCGGGCTAGATGATAATCGGTATGGAATTTTCCAACAATCAAAATAATTTAACATAGGAATATGATTGTTCAGACCATTTAAAACTTTCCAGTACTAGTACGGTGTATCGGGGGGATATAATATTTTATTCTCATGGAAAAAAAGAAAAATGTGTATCCTACAGGTTTTTGTGATGTATGAGTGGATGCGAATGGACAGTATAGGACAATTCAAACAGAATATGATTGAGTCATATTAATGGTAAAAAGACACTGAAGCAATGGCTTACTCTATAAAATCCAACTATCATGTTGGAAAGAATTCCTGAAATACCAAAGGCAAGTTTCACGTTTGTTACTGTTGTAAATGCTACAAGCATTATCAAAAATTATTTCACTTTTACAGATGAGACCACTCATGCTCAGATACTTTGCGTGAATTGCCTAAGGTTAGGGATTCTGACACCTAGCCATTCCCATAGGTGTGGAGTCACAACAATTCATATTTAGCATGTGCAAACTAACCCTAAAATAAAACAGAATACATGAGACAGAGGAAAAGACCATAAAGAAAATAAACATTAATACTTCCTAAAGAACCTTCACATCTAAAAGAGAACACGTTGTTTAATTCATTCAAAGGTGAAAGTCTATAGATGCTTTTATTTTTGAAATGATTTGAAAAACACCTAAAATGCTTTTTAGTAATGAGGCGAGGTATAAACAAGCAAACAAACATACATACATCTTATTCATTCGTTCGTTCATTTATTCATACATTCACTCTAATAAATGTAATGCAATTGAAGGGGATCAGAGTACACCACTGAAAAATACGACACTTTGGCATAAGGATTACTGAGAGCTGAAGGCAAGGGAGAAAAAGCAGACATGAAGAGCTCTCTACCCTTCCTTTATCTGCTTATAAGGCAGGGCATAAATCTCCCTTGTGAAGGTGTTCCCTTCTCCCATACCAGAAGGAGAACAACCTTTATCATTGGAGAGATGGCACAGAGATGAGTCTGCACAAACAAACCTTACTAAATAAAATAATCCTTATCTACCTTTAGTTTCTCCCACATATTTTCTAGGCATCTTCCCATAATTTATCACCCACAGAGGCCCAAATACCCTTTCCTTTATCTAGTCAATCCCCACAATTTATTACTTTTTTGTTAAAATGGGATATAAGTCCCAGAGTCTGCTTCTTTTTTTTTTTTTTTTTAACTTCTTTACCATGAGACCCCCGTGAACATAAAGTTCAAAATACTGATCAAACTTCTTAGCCTTTTCTCCTGTGTCTTTTGTCAGTTTAATTCACAGGTCCAACAAACCAAATCTCAGACAGTAGAAGGAAAGTCTTTCCTCTCCTAGACATTATATAAATGTAGATACGAAACCTCATGTTGAGTTTATAGAAATGCTGTCATTAAAATGAGAAAGTGAACCAATGCACAAACTACTCAAAATAAATTATTTGAGGCTTTTGATATACAGAATATGGTTTAGAAGAAAAAAGCCTACATAGTCATTTCAATCCTTAAATACACAAATCTGATTAAACCACAAAACATTACGGTGTAAAGCATAAAACGAACACTTTGTCACTGAATATTCTTCTCTGAAATAGAGTCTATTAAAGAGCAAGTTCTTATTTCATATTCTAGCCAAATGTTATAATATTGAAACTGATCAGGACCCTGTGGGGCTCTCCCAGGTACAAAAGCCTTTCCATGTCCCCCGTTTCTTGTTCGTAGGAAAAAGGCTTTCAGCCCCCTGGACCTTCCCTGAGTTCCAAAGAGCAGATTCAAACGGTTACTAATTAGGGGAGTGAGGGAATGCAGAAACGAAGGAAAGGCAGTCAGGAAACAAGAGTGCAGCCTTGGGGCAGGGTCCTGGTGGTGATCGCTATGCACTTCCTCAGAGGATGCGCACAGCAATCTGATCTGTGTTCTTCCACGAGAGCTGGGGCTCCGACCCAGGTGGAGAATGGTAACTTTAGGCTGAGCACAAACACATGGACCCCAGACTGGTTGGAACCAGAAGACAGATGACTGAGATTCCTGGAACACCAGTCTGTTACACACACCCGCCCCCCAACCAACAAGAGAAGGTCACACACCCTGCAGCCCTCGCAACAACTTTTGCCTATAAAAACTCTTCCCTGAAAACCATCAGGGAGTTTGAGCTTTTGAGCATGAGACACCCGTTCTCCTTGCTTGGCCCTTGCAATAAAACCTTTCTCTGCTCCAAAATCAGATGTTTCAGTTTATTTGGCCTCACTGTGTGTCAGGCGTACAAATTCAGATTCAACAACAACGTCAACTTTTACAAATGCATTGCAAGGCAAAGAAATACTTTCATGCAATTTTTCTAAGTTCATAAAGATAACTTTTTACTCTGTAGAATAGCTATTATTAGCTGTCTACATTCTTTATTAGATAGATAATGACAATATTGGTGTTTATGGAACATTGTGACATTTCAACAATGATCCAAATTCTGAATACCTGCATGCACACGTTACACTACACAATGTGCCCCAAGATCTGGCCTAAACCAACTCGAGGCATGAAATCTAAAACTAAATTTAATCATGCCAGTATTTTTAGCAACGTTTACACAACAAACTAAAGAGAATTTGATAGAGATTTTTGTCTAAACCTGACAGATGATTAAGAATTCTTGGCACATTTTAGCATTTGTTAGTTGCTCTTATCCTTCTTGATAATATTTTTACATAAAGCTGAGATAAATTATGAGCTTCCTTCTCTAATTGTATTTCTACTTTACCCTAAGGAAAACCCACTGTTATTCAAATCAATCTTTACTCCCAAAATGGTTGCTAGTGACACCCTGAAATTAGCATCTAACAGCTTCATCAATTCAGATGACAAAGAAATAAGTGCCCCTATTGTCTGATTAGGAGTTAGTTTCAAATCCAATGAATAGTCTCGATTAATTTCAGCATATTTTGAATCTTAAAAAAGTTCATGTCTTTAAAAGAATAAGACGATTTTATGACAGATTCCGTTTTTACACAGGATATTTGCAATGGATACAACCTTTGCAGTTGTGCATGTGAAAACTGATTTTAATGTCTAGGATTATATTATACTTCCTGTTACACTCAGATAATATTTGGAAAACAATTTTTTTTTTTTTTTTTTTTTTGCTATTATAGGTTTCTTTGGTAAAGTCAAAATTCATTACCTTTAATTTCTTTTCCAAAAGGTTTTTGGCTTTTTATAACTATTAGAGAGAAGCTTGACTGAAAGCTTTCAGGTCAAAAACAGATCTGTATTTCAAATTCGAAAGGTTATAGTTTCTGGGTATTCCTCCCCATGCTGGAGAATATAGAATTGTCATATTTTGTTGCTGTTCAACTTAAAGGAGCTTGGGAGTTTTTCAAAAGACACTAATACACACATCTTTCCCTCCACTGTTGAGGTCCTTGAAGGGGGTGTGTGCTGCTCCATTTTCTTGGAATGGAATCACATTGGAAAAAAAGGAATACTTTTTTTTTTTTTTAAGGAGAAAGAAAATAAGGTTATAATTCTAACTCTTGGCAGATTCTCTTATTTGAGAATATCAGTTTTTATTGGAGAGTTGTTCTGTTTTCACCATCTCTTTTCTTTTGAAAGGTACATTTCCAAAGACTTATCCTTTAATTACTTACTTCGGTGGTAAACAAAACAGCTGTTCCTTTCCTCACAGTCACTGTTCTAAGTATAACCAGGACTATTACGGGAGACAGGAGGGAGGGTTTAGATGCGAAGGCTATGAGAATGTTCTGCTGCTTCTAAGATCACAGCCTAGTCTGACCTTGGGAAACTGGACCTAAATTGACAAACACAGTGACATGGACTAAATTGGGTCACTGCCCCACCTCTCACCCAGATTCATATGTTGAAGCCTTAACTCTCAACGTTAAGGTATTTGGAAATATGGATTTTAAAGAGGTAATTAAGGTTCAGTGAGGTCATAAGGATGGGGCCCTAATCCCACAGGACTGGTGTTCATAGAAGCACAGAAGAGATACCAGGGGTGTGCATTCACAGAGAAAAGGCCATGTGAGGACACAGCAAGGCAGCTGACAGCAAGCCAGGAAGAGAGGTCTCACCAGAGACCAACCCTGTGGGTACCTTGACCTTGAACTTTCAGCCTCCAGAACTGTGAGGAAAGACACTTCTTTTGTTGAAGCCACCTGTCTGTGCTATTGTGTTATGGCATACCAAGCAGACTTATCCAGACAGTTGGGATTTAATCTTCACAAACATCTAGGCCAGCGGTCCCCAACCTTTTTGGCACCAGGGGCTGCTTTGGTGGAAGACAATTTTTCCATGGACCAGGGAGTGGGGGGAGGGGGATGGTGCAGGCAGTAATGTGAGCAATGGGGAGCAATGGGGAGCGGCAGCTGAAGCTTCGCTTGCTCACCCGCCATTCACCTCCTGCTGTGCAGCCCTGTTCTTAACAGGCTGCGGGCCAGGGGTTGGGGACCCCTGGTCTAGGCAACAAATCCATATCCTGACAGTAGGGCAAGGAACATGAGGGGTGTAGGAGAACTGAACTCTTCACTCCAGCTCCACTGACCAGCCACCTTAAGTCAGGTGGCTTTTCATCTTCAAATCTATCTTCCCTACCTGTCTTTCTTTCTTTCCTGTAATGCTCTTACTCTGCCTGGGAAGACCTTTCTGGATGCTTCTGTCCACTAAATCCTACACATGTCCTTACTTTCTCCATGAATTTACTCTCCATACAAGATCATTATTCCCACTCAAAAATTCTCATTGTAGTTACTGTCTTTGTCTCCCTTTCACACTCATTCTGTGCTACCCTTTGTTTATGCCACCCTCTTAACTAGGCTGGAATCTCCTACAGTATAGTGATCAATGATCATACGTTTCTTACTATTCCCTACGGCTTAATAAACATTTGTTGGTTGGTTGTCATCTGACAAGAGAAAGAATTCCTCTTCTTACAGATTCCAAAGCTTCTCTTGATATTCAGATCCTCTCTCTCTATATCTATATTGTTTTAAGAAAAACAGAGTTTTTGAAATGCTTTAACTAAACTCATGTCTTTAGCACTGAGTTGAAGTTTTATAAGGTTTCTCTAATTTTTGATTATCTTTATATTCATTTTTGTCAATTAAGGCAAAAGCAATGCAAACCAAAAAAATCTAGGTGGTATTCAAAGAATTAATGCCAAGGAAAATTTACCTTCCTTTAAAAATAAAAGTATTAAATATATAGTAATTATATACATGTGTGTATAAATATGGCTTATTTACATATGGCATATAATATATGGGTTATGTATTATCTGCTAGAATCATTGTCCTTGAGTTTGCCTTTCACATATTTTAAATAACGAAGAGACACTTTGTAAGTTGAGTGATGAATCAATTAAATATGAGTCCTTGAAATCCACTAGAATAAGCCATACTGTCTTTTTCCTAGGTTGGAAGAATAAACACGTTCCCCCGCTAAGGTGAAATCTGCGTCATCCATTTGGTAGTGGGTCTGGTTGTAGTTATTTGGAGACCCCTCCTATATACCGGCAACAGGGTTCTCTTGTCAACATAACCCCTGGAGCCAACTTGGATGAGATAAATCTCTAAAAATGTAGGGTTAGGATGGTGGGTAGTAGCCGAGTTGGCAGAAAATACTCTGCTCCCTTGTTTAGCATCCTGAAAAAGTGGCCACCCCACATAGTCCTCTCTGAACTTGTCTCCCTGTTGCAAAACGAAAGGGCTTTTTTTTTTTTTTTTTTGCGGTACGCGGGCCTCTCACTGCTGTGGCCTCTCCCGTTGCGGAGCACAGGCTCCGGACGCGCAGGCTCAGCAGCCATGGCTCACGGGCCCAGCCGCTCCACGGTATGTGGGATCTTCCCGGACCGGGGCACGAACCCGCGTCCCCTGCATCGGCAGGCGGACTCTCAACCACTGCGCCACCAGGGAAGCCCCCAAAAGGGCATTTTAATCCCAGTATGTCCTCTATGGAAAGATGTGAGAGACAATTCCGCTGGTTTCTTTGGGAGAATATGCCAAGGGGAGTAGAAAACAGAGTTCAATAGCTTTACAAATCCCCTAGCCTAGACCTGTATTTCTTTTGAGTGTTTGCTGTAGTTAAAGATACAGGGAGAAACCAGATGCAGGAAGTTTGTAATACCACTCACTTTCAAGTTGATGTTGTCTGTCTTTTATTCCTCAGGTAATCAAGAATAAGAGACCCATCAGCATCTTTAGCCAGAACTTAATATACCTGTGATTCAATGGTTTGGAGAAAATGCTAGGTTTAAACATTTCTACAGGACTTTCTAATCATTCTCAAAATTGTTTCAAAATTTTTAGAACAGTTTCATAAATATTTACGCCAGGCACCTTATCTAAGCCAATCTTGCAATCATAGGTGTTTCTTGGCTGATCTAAATGGATTAGAAATCAATCACCCTTGTAAAAAATACAGTCCTTGTTAAGGATGCTTTAAATAAACTTTAATAAGTGAGAATTTAAACTTTTATGCTAATTCTCAGGTTTCTAATAACACAGTATTTGAACCTTATAGATCTTAGAAATCTAATTAGACAATGCTAAGTTCTTTCTAGTTGAAGCCACAGATGTTTCACACTGGGAAAATCAGTAAGCCCCAGGGTTTGTTTGGTCTAGAAGAGTGTCAAATTTTCATGGATAATTTACTAGCTAATAACTCTAATCCTTTCCCGTAACCAAGAGATGATAAACAAAGATTGCACTAAAACTGTAAAATTAACCCTCTAGGCTAATGAAATTTTTCAGGAACCACTGAGGAAATTAATTTCTGGTACTTAATGTTTCTTCTTTGCCAATCTTTCTAGTGTTGCATTATACTTCATAATGTGACAGGAAAGGCACAGAAACACATTGGAATGATGCAATTCAAAAAGAATTATATATCAAGGAAAGCTTCAAGTATCCTTCATCTCCTATTCTTACTGACTGATCTATTACTGGAAAAAAAAGAAAGATTCTTCAATTTGGAGCTTGGAGTGGCATTTTTGTTTTTCATACTTTTTGATTTGTGCCACATCAGATAATGAGTTTTGCATAAAGAAAATTATATGTCCTTATGAAAAATGGAAGACGTGCATCAAAATTACATAGCATTTTGGGATACTTTGATGTGACATATTTTATTAAGAATATAATTGGTCAACTCAAATTATTACTACAAAATTAACTTCTGAAAATTTATATAGAATACTGGGGTTTCTAGGACTTAATAGTCATCATTAAAAAGAGTACAAACTATTAAAATGTCCTCTATCCCCACCAATGATTCAATTTAAGCTGAAATAGTTTAATCTTTTAGAAATGTTGGACCAAGTAAAATTAAGCAACTTTCTGTTTTTAGTCTCTAAAGGAACAGTTATCAAAGCCTGCAGGTAGAAGTTAAGAGACCACAGGCTTGTTCACAGAGCATAACCCAACCCCAGAGATTTACATCATGTGGTTGAATCTCAATTCAACCTTCAAGCAACCTTGATGTTTGTAGCTTAGAGACAAAAGCTTTCCACCCAAAAGGAACTAGGAAATCGCATACTTTGAAATCATGCATTAGCACTTAGCATCTGGAAATCCCAGTTGCAATGGCTGCAGTTAAGTCAGTGCAGCTTTTTATAGCTAAGTGCACCCAAACACAGGGTAGCAAGAAGGCCCTTGGGTTAATACTGTATCATGCCAGACCGAAAGTTCCTCTCAATTAATGGAACACCTGCAGTATTCAACACCAGAGTTTCCTCACTAAGATTTGCGATTCGAATCACCTCACTGAAAATTGGCCTATAAATGGTAGATACTCTCTGGAACCACAACTCTGGCCTCTTCTATAATGAGAGAGGAGAGTGCTGAGGAATTTCTCTAGACACCAATTTAAATTCTGTCTGTCTGAGTTCCTGCTATTGATTTTTCATAAAGGTTGAGATGAAAAATTTGATCATAACTCCAATAGGGCGAGTTGTGGATTAGGACAATAAAATAAATAAGAGATAAAGATAATGCAGACATTTTCTGTATTAAGGTTTGCAAAATTTACCTTATCATGTTGGGGGGGGATTGGATTAGACCCATGGCTAAATCTGGAGTGCACTGATTTACGAGAAAATGTGTTTTTACTATATGCGAAATCCTGTTTTCTAGTGTTCTTTGCCATAAAGTCTTGGATAAAATAAAGTAAATAAACCTAAGCAAGATGAACAGTTTTTCAAATCACATAAACTTCTACTAAAACTCACATAAGGGCTTCCCTGGTGGCGCAGTGGTTAAGAATCCGCCTGTCAATGCAGGGGACATGGGTTCAAGCCCTGGTCCGGGAAGACCCAACAAGCCGCAGAGCAACTAAGCCCGTGCGCCACAACTGCTGAGCCTGCACTCTAGAGCCTGCGAGCCACAACTACTGAGCCCACGTGCCACAACTACTGAGCCTGTACTCTAGAGCCTGCGAGCCACAACTACTGAGCCCATGTGCCACAACTACTGAGTCTGCACTCTAAAGCCTGCAAGCCACAACTACTGAGCCCATGTGCCACAACTACTGAGCCTGCACTCTACAGCCTGTGAACCACAACTACTGAGCCCATGTGCCACAACTACTGAGCCTGCACTCTAGAGCCTGCAAGCAACAACTACTGAGCCCGCAAGCCACAACTACTGAGGCTGCGCTCTAGAGCCCGCGAGCCAGAACTACTGAGCCTGAACTCTAGAGCCTGCGAGCCACAACTACTGAGCCCACGTGCCACAACTACTGAAGCCTGTGCGCCTAGAGCCCATGCTCCACAACAAGAGAAGCCACCACAATTAGAAGCCCGCGCACTGCAACAAAGAGTAGCCCCCGCTCGCCGCAACTAGAGAAAGCCCGCACGCAGCAACAAAGACCCAACGCAGCCAAAAATAAAATAAACAAATGTATACAAAAAAGAAATAAAACTCACATAAGCACAAAAGTTATTTAATAATTTACTATATATAGCTATCAATCAGGTTTCTAAGCTTTCTTTTCATCCTATAGTTTTAGCTTACTATATTTCTCAGTATTTACGTAAACATGTAATTATCTATTTTTTGTTTACCCATATAAATATTCAGAAGATATCATTACTTTTCAAAACTCTAAACATACTGTTATTTTTGTGTTGGGAAATGTCAAATCGTATACACGACAAGTGTAACCCTTCCCTTAAGGCTTAGTGGGCTCTTAAGCACAGCAGGTCACACGAATAACTAAGCAGCCAAACTCGCTTATGCCTGAGTGAGGGTTTTTTTTCAGATTTTCTTCTAGAGTTTGAACAGTGGGTTTTGTGCATCGTGGGGAAGCGATGCATACATCGAGGTAGTTGCCTCTGAGAAAGGAGCTGCCTTTCTAAATGCCCTCTGGAGATGAAGGAATCAGACATTTACAGTGACTTGAGGGAGGCACTGTGAGCTGCTTGGTAACTAAAGAGGACTCCCGGATAAAACAATAAAGCTTCATCAGCAGACTTGAAGTGGGCGATAACGGTACAGGGACAGTAGACTTGAAGTGGGCGATAACGGTACAGGGACAGCCGATGTGGAGGGCAGCGGGGCTTATTTCTCAATAAACTGGCATCTTGTAGACCTGCTGAGAGATGCAACATTTCAGCTGGGGCTGAATCTACCCATTCTTGATCTTGGTTCTTTCTTCCTCCACAAGCTACATTCATCCTCCCATCAGCCCTAGAAAGGGACGGCCCTTATATTTTGTTTGCCATTTTTTTCTCCAGTTTCATCTAAATGACTCTCAAATATGAACTCTAGACCTTAACTTTTCTTCTACCATCAGGACTCCTAAACCTGTAATGTACTGCCATTGCTTTAAAGCTCAAATAAGCCTAAATGTAACTTACTATCTCCCTCACTGCCCCCCCACAACACCAGTTCCCTCTCCATATAATTAACCATAATATTGAATCTGTGAACCTTTGGGTGGCAGGAAATGATACACACACCTCTTTGATTCTCAACATCTGGTGGAGTGTCCTGTAATTGTCAAGTCAGTAAATATTCATGATGAGTAAAGTGATATTTTAGGGGAGGATATCTCCAACGGTAGGTTTATGAATTTCTGAAATCAGTCTTTTCACAGAGTTCTTTAACTCTCTAGCCAGGAAGGTTACATCAGCCAGGTTTCACACATGTCATGGGTGCGAATTCTGGTAGGTTGTCAGGCTCAGATTTCAATGACGCATCAGACTATGAAATGATTAGAATCCAATCCAGCACCTTTTGCATTCTCTGTATTTTTTTTTCCTTTAGTTCTGAGTTTATACCCATGCAAACAGCATGGGAATATCACTCTGTATATACAGAAAATACAAAATACAGGACTGCCTGTTTCATGTAGAAACACTCCAGAAATATGAGATACCTAACAACAACAAAATCATATACCTAACAGATAAAAGTATACTTTTAGACGCTCCAGAAGAGATTTCTGACCCTATTAATTTTATTTTTCTTTTAGCATTTGTTAGAAGGTCATGATGATATAAACAAATTGGCTCAAGGTATACCTTCATAGGCAAGAGACAGAAAGTAAGGCAAATACAGCCTAAAAATACCTGCTGGTGAGAAAAGCAAGTTTTGGTAGAGACTGAGTCACTACCTTTCATGTGGCCAACAGTTGCAAGAGAGGTCCTCAAGAAGAAAAAAAAGATTATCACTTGAAATAATGATGATATTCTATATAGCATATAGAATATTGAGGTAATTGTAAAAGATAATTTAGTAAACAAATATATATTTACCTATATATGTTTATATTTGAATTATCAAAACATGGTTATAAGCTCTAATATCCTATAATCAACTATATATATAATCAATTATTTTGTACTGTATTATTAAAAGTAATATTACTTATATTTCATTAAAAATGAATTTAAAGTTTTATACATACTAACCTCTCTTCAAATGTTATAAGCTTTCTATGGAAAATATCTCTAACAGCTGCTGAAGACAGAGAACTATTTCTGGAGTGTATTCATTACAGTTGTGTGTACTCAAAATTATTAAGTTTATTCTTCAGTATACTCTTGCTAAATGTCCTACCTGTGCTATACGAATGCTGCTCTGTGTTCTGCGCTCCAGTGAGAGTGTTTCTTCTCAGTGATAACCCATCACATATTTTAACTTACTTATCAAGTTGTCCCAAAGCCTTCTCTTTGCCTTGCTAACCATTATCAGATCCTTGACAGATTTAGATCTTTCACTCCATTTACCCTCCACTGCACACGTTGTGATTTCCGAACAATTCTTTGAAAAGATAGATCCAGGAAAGTAACATAATTCAGAGGAGTTTTAGACGACTGAATACATGGGACCATTCCTTCCTTAGTTGTAACTTCCAAAATGATAAAGCAAAACCATTCACCAGAAGCTTGAAATCACTGTAAGTTACAATAGAAATCTCAAGGAAAAATGGCTCTAACATTATAAATCAAGGAAACGTGCCCATTCAGAAAAATGTTCGGTGTTTTAGAATATTAGACTAGGGCTATGGTTAATAATGGGAGGAATTTTACTTTGTATTAGAATTAAAACAATGTCGTTTGGAAAAAAAAGTTTTCTCTTCTTTGTCTTCTTATTTAATTTCTCTCAATACTACCAGATAATACAGTTGCTGCATCTGCCTTTCCCCTTTCCTTGCTTTGTTTTCTGATTTTCAGATATGAAATTATACCACTAGCCCTAAACAAAGAACTAATTAAAGGGCTTCACAGGGTTATTAAAATTGGAAAAGAAATGCCACCTTAAATATTGACCATACAGCTCTTGTTGAAGACTCTCACTCTTAGCAAGGAGGACAGATCCTTATAAAAATTTTAAGAGACTGAACTTTTCTGCACAGGATGGATGGTTTGCCAAAGCCTGTGGCACTTTGGCATCATGACATTTTTTTCCTGCCTATGACGGAAAGAAAAAAATTTTTGACAACATGAAAAGGGAATATTCCACTGAGACTTCATTGTTAGATACTGTATTTGCCAATTCAAATAGGCAGAAATTCTGAATAAAGCATGAATGTCCCTAGGATAATGAAATCCAATTCTGTAGAGGAAAAGTTCCTTTAAAAACACAACAAAAACAACGACGACAAATAGTGCAGATATCTGCAAGGAACCAATCCTTCTCTTCTCTTTAGTCAGTCTCTAAAGGATGATTAGACGAACAAAACTGCCTCATAAAATATTCATACAATACAATTTAGAGGCAGCTTAATAAGGTGCCTACAATTCTTGCTGGCGAGAGTGACTGGAGAAACTCCCTTAAATTGCCAACAGAGAGTTGACTGGGGTAAAGGTTATACTACAGCTTTTCAAAGCAAACGTCTTCCTTCTTTTGACATTCTCCTGAGTGTTCCATACAAATCCTAATTTTGTATTAATGCCACTCTGAGTTTTCTTGGATTCTACTCACTTTCTGCTGCACTCTTTGGTAGGAACACGAATAACCACAGAGCTCTAACCCATGACATATCCATTTCGCCCTTGGTGTTGCTTGGCAGTCTCACCAAACCACCTTCGCTTCCCTAGAACCCCTTCCTGAGCGGTAATTCTCAGAAATTAGCAAGCTTCTTACACCATTACTTCAACTGTACAGCTCAGTTGAACAACCCTTCATGGAGAACCGACACCAGACCAAGTGTTGAGCCCTAAGGTAAAACAATGACTAAAAGAAAATGACTAAAAGCCACAATTTTTTGTCTTCCAAGTGACTGCAGACTCATGTTGTGAACAAATGGAATGGTTTCACGAGTCACAGAACGCTCCTCTCCTCACTGTTCTTCATTTCAACAACGGTATCTAAGGTCTCACGTGCCAGTTTTAGAGAAGGGGAGGAAGGCTGCCCGTGAACACGTGAAAGGCTTCGTGATGGACCCCTGGGAATCCGCGCGGCAGACTTTAAAATGTGCATCTATATAGTCGTCCCTCGGTGTCCGCAGGGGATTGGTCCCAGAACCCCCGTGGATACCAACATCCTTGGAGACTCAAGTTCCTTAAATAAAACGGCATATGGTGCATCAGGCTCTCCGCATTTGTGGTTAGGGAGGGCCGACGGTGCTTACATTTATAAATTTAATATTTGTTCCATTAAATTAATCAATCGATACAATAAATCAAGTTAAAGTCTCTGATAACCGGTTTTGCTCTTCCTTTCGTAGCTTTTGTCCGATTCCTCTTTTCGTCTTCAGCGCAACGCGCTGAACATGAGGAGATGCCGTTCTTTGTTATTTAATATTTTTTTCTGAAGCCATCACTCCTGAGGTTGGCATACAGGCTGAGCATTCTTCTGTCATTCCAATTCCTTCCTTCCTGGTTCTCCCCCGCACTGTTTAAGGAATGTGTATTAAAGCGAGAATTTTATAACCCAAATTATGTTTCCCTGTTCGGTTATCAATTCTGTTATCTAAAACAGAAGTGACATGCTGAGCTATTCCACGGTACAGAATTACAAAATTAAAGAAAGGAATGCTTTAAATTTTTGTGCTTTGCTGAAAATTCTTTTTCCCAGGGCCTATGAAACATTAATTTGTTTTCATATGTTACTAGTTTTTGTGGGTTTTTGTTGTTGTTGTTGTTCTTAAGTCAGTAAGTAATCTAGGACTAGCGTTATGTTCGCTAGACCCGGCGTTTGCTGACACTCAAGGTATTTCTACTTCCACCCCACTTCCTCTGCCACCATCTTGGCCGGGACCTCATTGAGTGCACACGTTACACTTGACATGATGGTTGATAATCTTGCTTCCATGAAATTTCATTCTACACGCATGCCGCTGAAAGACTTAGCACGTGACTCCCCTCCTCTGCCATCCCCTAGATGGTACCTCCTCATTTCATCAGATCTAAATTTCATATTAAAAGATTTCCATAAATATCTCTTCCCCAAATTTCTCAACATTATTGCTGTCACTGTCCCCAAACTCAGTCTTTCCATTAGGTCAGACTCATTTATTTATATTCTTTGAATCTAACCTTCTAGCAGATGTTAATGTTTTCATCCACGTTTGAAAATTCCACACCCCCCTTCTGTCATACGCCTCTCCGCACTCTATAAATTAACATCTTTCTGATGATTCCAAAACCATGTCTTTTGGGGGGGCTTTATCTCTCTATTCAGTATATATCAATGACTATACGAACATATATAACCAACCGATTATAGTATCATTGATTTTATATGTATAAACGGTAATGGTAATAAATAAAAGCAATAATATTTTACAACATTTAAGAGATTTCACTCACTGTCCTAAGGACGTTCCATATTTGTTAAGTGTAAGGGCAGATGCAAATTAAAAATAAGAGGCTTGGGCTTCCCTGGTGGCACAGAGGTTGAGAGTCCGCCTGCCGATGCAGGGGACACGGGTTCGTGCCCCGGTCCGGGAAGATCCCACATGCCGCGGAGCGGCTGGGCCCGTGAGCCATGGCCGCTGAGCCTGCGTGTCCGGAGCCTGTGCTCCGCAGCCGGAGAGGCCACAGCAGTGAGACGCCCGCGTACCGCAAAAAAAAAAAAAAAGAGGCTTAATTCTCCCTGTTGAAAGTAAGGGAAGAGACTCTCTCCCCCTTGCTTCTTGCAGAGCATTTACTTTAGAAAACTTGTACTCCTGAGTGTTTGGTCTCCGTGGTGGAGCTGCATGTAAAATTGTTTAAAAGCTCAATAATCTTATTCCAGCTTTGGGAGGCACAAATGTCTTTTTCAAGGACTTGGGAACCGTCTCTTTGAAATGCATTCATCAAGGAAGATGGCTGCCCTGTGTTCCAGTCTCTGTGGGAGTGCAGGAGCCTAGCTTCCGAGGGCACCCTGTTCCAAGCTGCAAAACTACCCTGTGTTGTAAACATGTGAAAAGTTTACCTATCCTTCAGAGAAAGCCCATTAACCAAACACACATCAACTCCATGACCAGATACATTCGGATTGAACGATGCGTGACTAATGGTGCTACCAAGTCCTCCTATTTGAGGACTACTTATTGTCAGCCTTGAGTACCTGTATGTCATGAGTTGTATCTGCTTGGTTTTATAAAATGCTGAGATTTCGTTCTGTCTTTGTATTCTCTAGTGGATTGCCTGCGGGGCGGGGGGTGTTCTGGTTTAATTGTTGTCTGATAACAAAACGGTTTTCCTTCTCTTCTACCTTTGTGGAGAGGATTTTCTGGATTGATAGATTTTTAAAATTGTATCTCCCAACAGAACTAGTATTATTATGATGATGCCTATTTGACAGACGAGGAAACTGGTCATAGAGACGTACTGCTACTGAGTGATAGAGCAGGAAATTATATCCGACTGCCTGGCTCTGAAGGCCATCATCTTACCCCTCTGCTATCTCATGCCCTATTTGGTCTCACGTGTGTAAGTCTCTGGAGTTTCACGGGGGCAGTAATCATACTTCATCTCTGCCCTTTTCACTCCCAAACTGATGGCACATAATGAATAACATTATTAATAATTTCTTTTATATACAGATACTCAATCTAGTGGGATTTACCGTAAGAGTGTATTTTTTTTTTCTTTATTATATTTGTTAGAAGTCTATTCCTATTTCTCCATTTCTCTCAAAAAGAGTTTCTACTCATTCTCTTTGGAAACTTTACGTACGTTCCTGTTTGTGCCAAAGTTAAACAGCTGTGCTTATTCCGTGTCTATTCAAATCAAGTTGAAGAGAAACTTACCCTCCTACAAAGACACAATAAATATGTCAAATACAAATTCAAAGAAAAAAGACACTTTTCTTCATTCTAACAGTATTCGAGAGTCATTGTCAATCAGACAAATTCCATCGATTGTTTGCGTCAAGTCTTTCTGCCTATTGAACTTTTGGGTTGTTTCATTAGAGCATGCTAAATTAGAGCACAGAAGTTAAAATACAGGCTCTGAAGTAAAGAAAAAGAAAAAAAAAAGATCTTGGTTCCAGGCCCAGCTTACTTCTTAACAACTCTGTGATTTGCGGAGTGTGCTTTAACTTCAATTTTCTTATTTCTAATACAACTGGGATTGCCAGATGCAGCAAAAAAAAAAAAAAAAAAAGTATAACCTTAACTTCAGGCTATGCCCAGTCGAAAGATGCATGTGAAGCATCAGTAGAATGCCAGGCACCTTGTAACCACTAACAAACACTGGCTATTGTCATCATTCCAATGCACTGTCTGAATGTCCTTCTCATTGTCTAAGTCAAGTCCCGTCCAAACTTTCCTCCATTTGTACTTGAGCAACTTGAGTTCCATTGATAACAAAGAATTCTATGAAATTGCCCATGCCATCACCAAATTGCCCCTAAATCTTGATAGTTATAAAACACCTTGTTTTAATCTTCTTCAAATAAACTCAAATAAACTTCAAAGACTTTACAAGTCTAAGTAATAGGTCTCTAATCCCTGTGCTAATTAGACAAACCTGAAATAATATAAAAGATAAAGAAATGTGATGAACCATTCCCGTCTTCCTGTTGATGTTTTCAACTATATTTGAAAGGTACATTTTGCTTAGCAACGCTTCACATCTGCTCTTGAACTAGACCCGCATTTTGTTTTCCGCGGCATTTTCCATCTGAGCAGTGTGACTTGAAATCTTCAGGCTCAATTATGGTGAATAAAGAACAAACAATTTTCCCTTATTTTCCTGAGGAAATTTTATTTTCCAGTCTGCAGTAGTAGGATAAAAGTAAATGTGGTACAGGAACAACATTTCAATAACGATAGACCTACTTATCTGCCCCACTAAAAGGAACTATTTTGCAAAACCTGAACTTTCCTGTTTTCAGCTTATTCACCTCAAATTACTTTCACCTCAGTTTGTCTCCTTAATTATTTGCTTATGTGCATGGCCTTCCTGCCCATAAAAGATATAGACCTCCTCCTGTGATGTCTTCAACCAAGAATACCGCAACACTACAAAGAAAGGGAAGGGAGTCACATTACTGGGCACGCACACCTGTTATTCCCCAGGCAGAAGCCGACCGTGGGGAGGAAGGAGGCAGGTAACTAAAACGCGCTTGGCCCTCTGAGAGAAGTTCAGGAGCCTGACCACTCAGGCTCTCACCCAAAACACAAATTTCTCTAGCAGCATCTTCACTTTATCAAAGGACCATGTTATTTAAAACAACTATGATGTGGATGCTGTCACCAGAAGGTAGATTTCTTTAAAGGAACCCTTTCCAAGAGTTTCTGTTTTCTCATAAGCCAGATGTAGCTTATTGATTTTAAGTCCAAATCTTACAGTCTGGACTTTCTTTTGGCTTTACAGGTATTCATGATTGTTAACTATTTTATTCCCTCTACTAATGACTAATTTTCATTTTTTAGTTAAAAAATAAAGAGATCTAAGAATAAACATATCTTCTTATTTCTCCATTTCCGTCTGATCATTTATCTCTTTTGATGCATATATTGTCTTTCTCAAGACCATGAGCGACATTTGAGAAAGGAGACAGAGATACATTTGTGTGGGGAGGTTTTCCCCAAGCCTGAGAAAATTAAGATTCTCTGGTGGAGTGTATCATTGATTCCTCAGGTATGGAAACTACCTTCCACTATTTGATGATCTACATAAAAAGTGCACCTCCAATACTCAAAAGGTCCCCTTATTAACCCATTATGTTTCTATCTCCATGAACAAAATTGATTGCCTTTTGCACTCGTTGACACAGGCTGACAGAAGCGCTCAATCCTTCCTACACACAACTGCTGAAGAACATTCCTTGAGTGCTTCTCTCATCCCACCTCACACAGAATCCTTCACCGGTTTCCACTGCTGCTAAAATAAAATACTTCTTTGTTCTGCCTTTCACATCAGTTTATAATATGAAAAAAACAGTGGACCGTGAAGTCAGCAAATTGGCTTTCAGGTCTGGGCTCATTCTACCTGTGTATCTTTCAGCCACCAACAATTCTAGGAGCACTGAAGTTTTCCTCTGAAAAGGAGGTGATCAGAAGCAGTGATCATAAAAGCCTTTCTTCTGTAACATTCCACCCTCCCAGCCACCAATTTCTAAGGCAAACTGGACCTAGTTACTACTTACCCTGTAGTCACTCTACTCTACCAAATGTTATCTGATCACTTTGCCCAAGTTACCTCTCCCCTATTTAGTCATGGCCTATCCACACCTGAATTACTACCTCAACTATAGCTCTCTCCAAAGAACCGTCTCTAAAACGAAGTAAAAATTCCCTCCTTTGAATTCTTGTCTCTGTTTCTTATGACACTTACCTATTCCCTCCTTGTATCACAATCCCCTGTGAATCTTCTAATCCATTTTCCTAAATTTTAAGCTTCTTGAGAAAAGGAATTGGTGTTTACTTACATCTGTGTAAATTTTATATGTTGCAGATAAGATATAATTTGCATTTAAAAATCTAAGATTTGAAACTATGAAAATATAAGAGCTTTTTTATTAAATGTGTGAAAACATTCTAGAAAATTCAATAGAGTGGAATACACATTCCAGATACAGTGTGATCTTTTCGTCTGTTTCTTTTCTCTTTCTCTTTTTATAACAGATCCCCCAAATTCAACAAGTTCTACAATAAGTTTTTAACTCAAGTTTCACAGACCAGGTCATATCAGAGTTATTGTTCATTCAATTTCAATGGGTATTGGCATTTCAGTTTGTACACGGTTACACATACTGTCTCATTTAATTTTGGTCATTCCCAATCGAACAAAGATACATAATTTAAAAAGATACTCTGCAACCCAGACTAGATCTAGTTTTATTACAAAGTATATGTACTCTGTCCCTGGCACCATCCTTCCTGGTTGGAATTTATGTATTAGAGAGACACACATCTATTCTGTGAGAGTAATAGTGGTGCCTTATACCTGCAAGGCGTTCCTTGGCTTCTCATCTCAAAAAGTCTCCCTGCTCTTTCTCAATGTCTCCCTTGCCACGGTGCATTTTTAAAGAAGCTGGTTGAAAGACAAGTAATTTGCCTATGACATTTCCCAGCTCCTAAAATCAACACTGCATTGTTAGAGTAAAGGGTGACAACACTTTTTGTCCATTTCTCAAAACATGCTGCTACATGTAACCAGAAAACGGTGAAGTTGAAATCCGCTCTGTTCTCTTACTCTATACACCATTTTGTAAAGCTCAAGGGGTCCTTGGAACAAGATTTATGCTTCTCTTATTTAAGAACTTCAGAGGGTCAAACCTATTTCCTGAAATCGGAGGGGCACAACAAATGACTTCAGTTTTCAATTCCACAGGAATGTTCAAGGTCTAGCTCTGAGTTAGCACTTCCCCGTTGGGTTCAAATCACCTCTGTCTTTCCAGTTGTCTACTTCGGTATTTAGTACAGAAGGAATATCCCCAACTGAAGCCAACCTTAAACACACAGGAGATGATGTCAAGCAAACCCTTTATATATCAAGGCAAAGAAAAGGTCTCATTGTGGAGTCTGCATTTTTCTTGTTTTGGCCCGAAGTATAATGATTTAAAATGCTCTTTAGGATAAAGTAACATGATTCATGATAAGGGCCTGTTCATACGGCAAAAGCAGGCTGCAAGGCATATGCTCGTGCGTTGGCTTGGAATTTTGCCATCACCACGGTCGCTGTGGGCGTCTCTCTTTTTGGCCACACATTTTAAGCACCATCGCATGGCCCGTTCCCAGCACAACACACACACACCCTGTTGTGTCTTTACTGCTTAATTACAGCTCATATTCCCAGCATATGCTTCATACTGTCAACAAAGGAAAAAAGCCTAGTTCGATTTGGACAAAATTCAGCGTCTTTAAAATATTCAAATATGCTGTTTTACAATAACATATGGCCATGAACAATGTTTTTCATTTTTTTTCCTAACGGTATCTCTCTTTAAGGATAAATCATGTATTCCAAGATTAGATTAAATGGGCCCTGCTGTGAGAGAAAAATGCTTTTGTGCTTCCGCTCGGCTTTCTATATTCCTGTTTCTTAAATCTTTAGAAACTTAAATAACTGATAAACTTCAGGAATGTGAAAAATTACATGTGTTTATATTACAATGGACTTTAGCATATTAAGAAGTAACATTCAACCAAATGACTTTATCAACTACAATAACAGAGCTAGGCTTTAAGCGGTATTGTATCATGCTAACCTGCTTTATCAAACAAAGTTCTTGCATTTGCAGGCACTTATTAAAGCCTGTCCCATTTCCTTTCTTACCCTAGCAGCAGGCTAAGGTTGGTCATAGACATATCGTCCTCTGAGTAGCAGGGAAGGAAAGCCATCTTTCTATCCCCTCTTAATATTCACAACACTGTACATTTACATTTCATTTGTAATGTTCTTCCACAACTATGACCTCCTATCAATCTTACAACAAACTGTAGAGATAGTGGATCCAGTATTATCACATCACAGTTTTGATCTCACTATTCCTGCACTTACATGTTTCCAGTTGATACTTTCCTGAAACACACCATCTAAAACAGATCCACCCTTTTTATTTTCTCTCAGAGCAGTGAGTTTATTTCCTTCATGGCACCAGTGGCAACTTGTAATGATCTTATTTAAATATTCATATGCTTATTTATTTTCCATCCCCCTCACCAGAATATAAGATCTGTGAGGCCACTGTGTCCTCAGAACAGTCACTGGTTATGATAATTGAATGGATGCAGCTATGGAAGTTTCCTGTTCTCTCTAAGGTCATACAACGGACTCATCTCAAAATAATAATTGGAAGAAACAACCGTGGGGACACCAGCCAGCCACACTCTTCCGCCATGACTTTCATGCACAATTAGCTTGAGGACAATTAAGAATTATCCAGCGGCCCTTTGTAGTCTACAGTCATACTAAAGACCAACTACAGGAAAATTAGCTCAAGAGCAGTAATGGTTTGCCAAAAGACTGGGTAGGTCATAAAAACTGCCAATTTCAGATAAACAACTGTTTGGAATGGACACATTATTTTTGTTTCAGAATTATTCCTTTGTGGTTGGGTTGCCCTGCCACCTTGTATCATAGAAAGTAGAAAAACAAGAGTTGGAAGCTACCTTGAGAAGTCATTGTAGCCTTTCCCTGCCCTATTATTAGTGCCCTGCTGTGCCGGAAAAGAACAAATGGGAAACAAACATCACATACTATTCTAACTTCCTGCATACTTAAACACTAATTCCATCCTATGCTTTAGAATACGTCATATACTATTAATGAAAAATCGCTCGTTGCAGCAATTACGCCCTAAAGAATATCCTAGGGACTGAAGGAATAAAGACGACATTCTGAACAAACGTCTTACTTTTATAGATTATCTTACTTAGATAGGAGACTAACACCTTTGGAAGGCTTAATACAATTTGCTTTAAAAATGCTAAGTAAGAGCTCAGCAAGGCATGAAACATTATTTACCTGTTTATTTGCAATGCTCTATTTTACTTCAAATAAGATAATTTGCAATATTAATTGGATGGTAGAGTAATTAGTATTCTGCATGAATGTTGAAACGCTATATAAATGAGCGTTTTAATAGGATTATCTTGTAAATAAATGACATCTAATCAAATGGCTCATTTTGATATATACTGCCCTTCGTTATTAAAAGACACGTTATATAATTAGTCTAGCTTCATCAACAAAACAGGTATTATAAATAAAAATACAGCAAAAAGCTTTCTTTAATAATAAACTAAAAAATGCATCACGTCTTTAAACAACTTTTTCTCAGTTTTCACAGAATCTGATTAGAGGATACATACGCGTCTCATCTCTAAAACTACTTTCCCAGTGGATCCAAATCGGTCTTCACGCAGCTCCATCCCCCATCGCCTTCACCCCGGAACAGACATGTCACGGGGGTGATCCCCTGAGACAAGTAGGGAAAAGAGCTAAAGACAAAGTGGGCATCACAGGATCCATTAACGGTCTCATGTTCATTTGTCACAAAAAATCAAGTATAAATACTGAAGCAAAGTAGTGGTAACCTTGAAGTACTGAGGACAACAGGACATGGGCTTGAATGCCTAGAAAATGACCATCTGTGCATTCGGAGTCCCAGGACCCTGTCTGTTGGACTGATAATTGCCCTATTTCTCAACTACTGATGCACAGGATGAGCAATGGGTACCACTGTAAGGATGCTTTAAAAAATCCATTACAGGGTTTCCCTGGTGGCGCAGTGGTTGAGAGTCCGCCTGCCAATGCCGGGGACGCGGGTTCGTGCCCCGGTCCGGGAAGATCCCACGTGCCGCGGAGCGGCTGGGCCCGTGAGCCATGGCGGCTGAGCCTGCGCGTCCGGAGCCTGTGCTCCGCAGCGGGAGGGGCCACAGCAGTGAGAGGCCCGCGTACCGCAAAAAAAAAAAGAAAAAAGAATCCATTACAATTGGGCACTTGAACTAGCGGAACTCTTTTTTCTTACTGTCCCGCTCCTTTCTACTCAACAGGGAAGCGGGGAAGATTTGTAAGGACATTTCTCAAAGAGTTTAAAGAAAAATGGCACTTAAGCTAATTGATTAATGGAAACCCACTGCTGTCACTTAGAGCCAAGCTTGTGGTGAAGTAAATAAACCTCACACACACGATGTCACTCTTGAGAATGTATCCAGGACAGGTCTCTGCCTTGGATGGCGGCTGAAGTAGAGAACTTCGGTCAACTGTTCTTTAAAACAGAAATTCCTCTGTTTTACTATATATTCACGTGAAAAGAAACCTCTACACTCTCTTGATGAAACGTGTGCATCTTCGTCTTACAGGTTAACGGGCAACCTTGCCATGGATAAGCTGTCGTGAGATCTGAACGGACTTCTTACCTCCATCACCTCGTTCTGCAATTACCAAGTACAATATGCCGAAAAGGAGACGTCAGCTTGGATCTGAGAACAACAGAGAAAAGCTTCTGAAGAATTTACTAATGATTTTTCTACCCAGGGATTAGAAGAGCAAAGGCCTGAGACACTGTTTCGTTCTTCATCTAGCCATATCGCCTCTACTGGCCCTTATTTGACTGTAGAAAGGCAGCTCCCGTTTACAGAAGGGCTTTTGATGGGATGTTTAAAGCACAGAGAACACAACCTAAATATTTGTTGCAAACGATATAAGTCTTTAGTTTCTCTCTTAATAGAATGCATGTAAAATGCTAAAAATAAGGATGCAGAGACCTCCCACAACCCACTCATTTGTTCCTTTCTGTTGATTGTGTGTAAGAGAAAAGAGTCGGACTCTAGCAGTATTTACCGACTTCTGCACAGCAGGGCTGGAGGGTCCTTCTGTTCCTTCCTGCTCGTGTAGCCCCTCCCTTGGTAAAGGTCTTTACTGCCGTCTCTTGCCCTCTCCTCTGTAGGCTTCCCTTCCAAAACCATCAACTACACTCTGCCCCCTCACACCCTGAGGAAAAAAAAACAACCTACGACCTTCATCGCATCCTATTTTGGTCATCATGCTGATCAGAATTTCACACTAGGTATGTTTTCCCCCTTTTTCCCCATTTAAAGATAAAAGTAGAGTTGAAGGCCCTGTAGTAAGATGATAAAGAGCTTGAGTTCCGGGATCAGGCTGGGTTTGAACTGTCCCATACTTTAGCAGATATACGATTTCGGACAAGTTACCTGACTTCAGGCAGTGGCAGCAACTGTTAGTATGTTTTTGAGTATAATTTTCCATGCAAAGTGCTCAGCCTCTGCTTGATACATTTTAAGTGGTCCATAAGCATTAGCTTTTTATTGCTAAGAATATCGCATTAAAGTGTATCCAACTGGGAGCTAACCCTATCACTTACACATTTTGTAAATGTGATACTTTTTTCTTTCCCCTCAGGATTTAGATTTCCTTTTGAATGTAACTAGAGAGAACATAGAATGGGGAAAGAGTGAATAAACTATAAGAAACTACCAAACTTAATTAACATAGAAAGTCTCAAAACCTAAGTCAGGAGAAAGAATACCTTCACCCCCGCAGAGACCACAGCACCTTTTCTTTTTTCAAGGCGAATTATTTTTTCAGCAATATGAAGCTTTCAGAGACAAGCGCTCTCTAGGCAACCCAGCACAACTGTTATAATCAAGTTTTCAAAAAAGTGCGAGAGAAACATGGGAAAGAAGTTATCCGACTGTGTGGGATTCCTTCCCAGAGAAGGTGGTATTTGAGATCAGTCTTGGGCCAAAGCATGTGAGGATGGGCATGGGGTAGGGGCTGCAGAAGGACCATTAAAAAGAGAAAAGGAGGTGAGAGAACATACGCTACCTTAGAAGACACTATTCTGAATAAATCACGGTGTGTATGGAGGAGGGTACGTGATGAAGGTGTAAGGGCAGACAGGGACTAGGTTAGAGCAAACTTATTTTGTGCCCCAAAGTTCACTCCCTGCAGTAAATCCCCAATTCTTGGTTTCTCTCAATTGCAATATCATCTTGTCTCCTTTGACAATGGTTTTAAAAATTATTATTTTTATTCCTCACTCTACTTTGCCCCTCCTCTACACACCCATCACGTAAAACGACCCATTAAGTATAGCCACACAGTATGTTATCTCACAAGGATGTTGTAAGAATGGACTCTGGAGCCCAACTGCCAGGCCGACCGGCTGTATGAGTGACGTCAAGGTGTTTAAACTTTCTATGCCTTATTTCTTCTTCTATACAATGGGGAGAGTTACAGTACCTCCCTTACAGGGTTACTAGGGGTATTAAATGACCTAACAATGGCCCGTAGCAAATAGACAACTACTTTGTGAATTAAAAACAAAAAACAAAAAACACTGTATTTCTTTCTAGGACCAGCTTAAGATAATTAAAGTCAATTCTACCAAGATTAACCTGAACCTGCTATTTTTAATTTCTTCTGAATTGATGTTTATGGTATACAGGGCAGAATCTTATAAATTCTCTATCCTTGAGACTCCCTAGTGAAGTTTACCTCAATAACTTGCTCAAAATGGCTCTAGCTCTTTCATCCCACCATGCACTCAATGATTGTTTGTTGAAAGCTTACTAGGTACACTGACCTGAGGGATGAGTACAAAGTGATAAAGACAGACATTCTGGGACTTCCCTGGTGGTCTAGTGGTAAAAAATCTGCCTTCCAATGCAGGGGACACCAGTTCGATCCCTGGTCAGGGAACTAAGATCCCACATGCCTCGGGCAACTAAGCTTGCGAGCCACAACTACTGAACTCTCGCGCCTCAACTAGAGCCCGAGTGCTGCAAACTACAGAGCCCACGTGCTCTGGAACCTGTGTGCCACAACTAGAGAGGAGAAAACCTGCACGCCACAACTACAGAGAAGCCCACGCGCCACAACGAAAAGCCCACACACTGCAACGAAAGATCCTGCATGCCACAACTAAGACCTGACACAGCCAAAAAAAATTTTTTTTTTTTTAAAAAGAAAAAAGACATTCCTTGCCTTCAAGGGGTCAAGTCTAGTGAAACTGCTTCTTCATCTCTTCTTATACAAAATTGATATTTGCAATATCAAAGGGGCTTTTATAATAATTATTATATTTGTATTACACAGATGAGGAAACTGAACTGTACCAAAAAAAGTGACTTTCCTCAACTTCACAAATCTATCTAGAAATTGTGGGCAAAGTACAGACGTGATGGCAGCAGGGCACGTGTGTGGTTTACACAGCCAGGCTTCCTCCCTGAAGTGAGAACTTTCCATGAGTAGTGTTGCTGGTAGTGAGAATACTGGACACGGAAGACACTGGAGAAGACTGATGTCAACAAATGAACAGCAACAACACATAATTAACCTTAAACGAATGTGTGTTTACTGAAGAACCAAAACAGGAGGTGTATTGCATTGATTGCTGCTTCATTAAAACAGCAGGATACAGCATTTATGAACACATGCTATAGTCAATATTAATTGATAGATAATTACATAGTATCTCATGCATTACTTACCACAACCTTATGAGGTTGAAATTATTACCCGTTTTCCCTGGGAGGTTAAGTCACTTGCCCAAGACCTTACAGCTAGGTGGCTGAGTTCCATGACATAACCATATTTCATCAAAATAATCAGTTAACACCCATACACACAGCAGCATCAAGTAAGTACAAATATGCAGTCTCCATATTGCATGTTGCGTATTTCTAGCTACAGAAAAAGTTAAACATGACTGTTATCCAGTGTAAACTGCATTAATCTCATCTATTTCTTGAGTCCCACATATTTTGTACTGCCGTCACCCATGGGGGGGGTCCTCTGTCATTAGGGCTATCATGACACGTATGGGAATACGTAGACTATTCAAGGATCTGGACGTCTTTAAAGACGGCATCAAGCAGTAACTAGCTGCACAGTAGCCTAACAGATGGGCTCATCTGGACTCTGAGATCCCAGAATGCTTCTTTTTTTCCCCCTATCATCATCATGTTGAATTTGTTTCAGAGATTACACAAAGAGAAATGGAAAACAGCATCTGAACCAGGAAAGGAACCTCAAAACAGCTGCTAGCCACTGAGCAGCTGTCGAACAAGGATCTGAGAGTCTTGTTCGTCTCTCCGCCACCACCAGATGCCATTCCTTTAAATAGGAAGCAAGATGGGAGAAGTTGAGGGTATGACAAGTATCTTAGTAGTTGGACAAACCGCATCACTGCTGTGCATCTCAGAGAAAGGGAGGAAAATCCCACCAAGTGTCCTGACGTGCACTTTATCATGGTTCTCTCTCCATTTTCGTGCAAAGGCTGACAGCTACCTTTGGAACAGAGGGCAATAAGGTAGATACTAATTTGATTTATATCCTAAAAAGAGGGGCATATGTTCCTTTTTTCATTCAACCTGCACCAAAGCAGCTAGTGTTGTCATGAAGCTAATCACAGAAAACTAGTTTGTCTTTGTGGGCGGCTGCTAATTCGTTAGACCGCAAATTTTCCATAAAGAGTTATTTACATCTCACAAACCACTAGGTTCACACCTGGGGTGGGCGACACCTGGCAGTGTTCTTAATGAGTTCACCCCTGTTCCCAAAGAAAAAGCTGACATTAATAACTGTAATGTTACATTTATTGCGAGAAAAGCACAAACATAAATGTGGTGGATTAGTAAAGGTCACTGCAATCTAACTCCTTCTGGTGCTAATGTAGCCTGACAGTATCTGCATGCCGGGAAGGAGAGGGAGAAAAAGCCTCCTGTGACAACGAGATCTTTCATGGCGCTGCCTGAATGCATAAAGGCACCCGCCTAGGTGATTGTACCCTCAACGATGCTTTTGGCATTTTCCAAAATGGCACCTGAGTTTCTGTCACACCCTATCCAGTCTGTCACTAAATTCTACTGATGATTTTCTCCATATTTCTCAAGTCAGTCTCTTAATTTCCATTTCCCGGTCTGCCAGATTCCTGGCCTGACCTGACTGAATTAATTACTGCAACTGCATCCAAGAGAGTGAAGTAAAGGAGAAAAAGTGACTGACTTTGCATATGATGTTGTGACTAATCCTGAAACCCACGAATAATTATTGAACGCCGGTTAGGTACCCAGCCCAGGGCTTGCTGCCGAGGGAGCGGGCAGTTTCTACTCCCCAAGAGCTGGAGACTTAATTAAGGACACAAAAAAACCAAACAGTAGTCAAGAGGAAGGGCAGCGCCTGGTAGGTACGAAACGAGTCGCTTAGATCATACGTGACAGGTGAATTCAGAGGATGGCGAGGTCATCGCTGAGTTTTTAGTTGACGCTTGAATTTCTTAAATTTCTTAGTCCTCAATCTCACAGTTCTTGTTCCAATAAAGCAAAGCTCCCTTACATTTCCACAATCAAGTCGTTCTCTCGCGCATCCTGGGATAACACACGCTGCATGTCATACACCACTTCTTCAATACCGTGTTTACATCTTCACCTTCGCCATCAGTATCTTTAATCTGCCTCTCATCTGGGGAGATGCTTATTCTTCCTTACCCAATTACAGGCCTTTGAATTCACTCCAGGAACACCGTGTGTTTTATATTGTTTCTGTACTCACATCTGTTTCTATAGAGCTCGTACACTTCTGAATTGCTTTTATTAATTTAACAATGATAAACATGCAGGGGCTGGGTCCGTGTGTCTTTCTTTGTGCATGAAGCTGGGACAGCCCTGGGGACGGGAAAACCTTACTGAAGCCTTCCCAAAGCACCTAACACAGCTGTGCCCCCTTCCCGTGTGGCGCACACACGCTCAACATCGCTGGCGGCCTCAACCCTGATTCAGCAGACTAACGGGTGAACGAGTGCCCGCGTGCGCGTGAAGCTGGGTTTTGCAGGAAAGCTTCCTTCACCACGTCTACAGGGCTATTTCTATTCCTCCACAGCCTCTTATTGGAGCCACGTGTCCTCCGGCAAAATATGTCTGGACAAAAGGTCCTTTGAGAATAACCCAGATCAACATGCCCGTTGAGGGTTTCACACTTTGTCCCCAGGAATTCCTATACCTTTGATCTGATGACGGAGGCAGCAGCTCTTCCTCACTGCGCACTCTGTGTTAGGCCACCAGTCCCAGCCTCTCGCCTTGGGACGAGATCAGTGGATTAGCAGACGTACGTCAAGTTCTCAGAGGGGTCTTCCTTCAAGCCCCTCCCAACCCCTTCCTTTCCTGCTGAGCAAGCCGGACTCAATTACAGCTACATCTCTCTCCCAGTCAATCTGCACTTGCTCTATCCCATGCCTTTGGTATCTGATATATCTTTGGTGTCTAAATTGAAATGCCCAGTCTAGCATCCTGGTACCCTAGTGCATTAAAATGCAAATTCGTTTAAGCATCATTCTGAAAGCAGCAGGGAGCCATTGAGAAAAGTTAAGCAAGAGTAGAACTATCAGATGTGGATGGAGATAAGGCTATTGGATGGCTTTACTACAAATACTGGATGAGTTTTGCAAAATGTTAAATGCACATAATATTATATGTATAAATCATATGGACGACTTGGGGGGTGTGGGTACACACCTTATACAGACTAGACCAGTAACTTAGCTCCTCCTTTTTCTGGGATGCGAGAGAGAACTGGATGACATACCTGAAATCCCAATGGTTGCCCAGAGTTGATCCATCTAACCTGTAAGAACCCTCTTCTCTTACTCATCATTCCATGCCTTTCTTCATAGAAGTTCAACAGAATGAGTGACAATTCCAAATTAAAAACCTCCTTAGGAAACTGTAGTCCTATGCTACAAGCCGGAATTCCTTCTCAAATAGAAGTGCAGTTTATTTGTTCTTTCTTTCTTTCTTTCTTATTTTATTTATTTATTTACTTTTGGCTGCATTGGGTCTTCGTTGCTGCACGCGGGCTCTATCTAGTTGCGTTGAGCGGGGAATACTCTTTGTTGCAGTGTGTGGGCTTCTCATTACGGCGGCTTCTCTTGGTACGGAGCATAGGCTCTGGGCATGCAGGTTTCAGTAGTTGTGGCATGCGGGCTCAGTAGTTGTGGATTGAGGGCTCTAGAGCGCAGGTTCAGTAGTCGCGGCGCACGGGCTTAGTTGCTCCACGGCATGTGGGATCTTCCTGGACCAGGGCTCAAACACGTGTCCCCTGCATCGGCAGGCGGATTCTTAACCACTGCGCCACCAGGGAAGTCCCCTATTTGTTCTTTAAATTTCTCGTTTGTCCTACCTAGTTACACGGGGACCTTTCTTGTCCTTTTATGTGTCTGAGGTTCTCTTCTAGTGTTCATCCAGTGCTAACTAAAAATAGAGCTACTATATGATTCAGCAATCCCGCTCTGGGACATACATCTGGAGAAAACCATAATTCAAAAAGATACATGCACACCTATATTCATAGCAGCACTATTTACAATAGCCAAGACGTGGAAATACCCTAAATGTCCATCAGCAGATGAATGAATAAAGAAGGTGTGTTACATATACAATGGAATTTTACTCAGCCATAAAAAAGAACAAAATAATGCCATTTGCAGTGACATGGATGGACCTAGAGACTGTGACACTGAGTGAAGGAAATCAGACAGAGAAAGAAAAATATCATGATACTGCTTTCATGTGGAATCTAAAAAAATGGTACAAATAAACCTATTGACAATACAGAAATAGAGTCATAGATGTAGAAAACAAACTTATGGTTACCAAGGCGGAAAGATGGGGAAACGGATAAACTGGGAGAGTGGGATTGATATATGCACATTACTATATATAAAATAGATAACTAATAAGAACCTACTGTATAGCACAGGGAACGCTACTCAATACTCTGTAATGACGTGTATGGGAACAGAATCTAAAAAACAATAGATATATGTGTATGTATAACTGATTCGCTTTGCTGTACAGCAAAAACTAATACAACATGGTAAGTCAACCGTACTCCAATGAAAATTAATTTTTAAAAAGTGCAGTTCGAAGTTTGGATTTGAGTGTAAAGGATTTACACACAATTTCCTTAAAGTCATAAGATCTCAGGATGTAACAAGTCAAAGTTTGGCAACTACTGCTTTGGAATTCAGGATTAAGAGACACTATGTTTGTGTGTTTGGTATTATGCATGGAAGCCACCAGCACTGAATAAATAGCATTAGCTCCAACAACTCAACAATTCATACAACCTACTTCAAAGTTTACATATTTTGCCATAATTGGCTTACAGAATGTATAAGGCTAATTCACTCTTTTAATAACTTTTTTCAAGCCATTATAGAATAACTGTAACCACTGGGCATTAATTTGTAACAAGGTATCTATAGTCATCTATTTATCATTTATAACATGGATAGCAAAAGCATTACCAAACATTTATTAAGCATTTATAAATAATGTTGTCCTACTTCTAGCATGTATTATAAATATATTATTAATTCTTTCTAAATTATTGATAAGAAATCCTTGAAACTGAATATGAGGGTAACATTCATTATGTAAATGACATTTTGTCACCCTTGAAATCCCCGTCCTAGGCTAAGTATATGTCTATCAGGAAGCCACAGGCAGAGGTGAGGAAATGATATTTCTCATTATTATATGTGGAAACATATAATATTTAAGTTCGCACTTCACAAGGATGATGTATTTAATGTAAATTTCATTAAACCTGATTTCTAAGATTTCAAAGCGAAAATTCTATCACTTGATCAGGTGCTTTGATGGGTAACTGGGTTTCTATGATCACTGTGTAATAATAGAGACACAGGTTAATAAACTGCATCTTTCATCTGTTTGGCTTATTTGCAACATATGCCATATACCCACCCGAGAGAAGATGTTCATTGCACTAAGATGGTATAATGATGCATGTTAAATCGTCCAGGCCGAGTGAATATTACTAGAACATAAAAGAGGCGATACACTTTTAGGACATTGCTTGAACTACTTAAGATACTTGGGGGAACTGACCCAGTATTTCTCCTCTTAGGCTATAGAGTAAGTATCACAGTAGCCCCATGAAAAAATGGTCACACCTACTTAGATCTAAGTTGGTATGCTCCCTTAGAAGGGGAAAAAATGGTCACACCTACTTAGATCTAAGTTGGTATGCTCCATTAGAAGGGGAAATGGCAACTTGTGTTTCTCCAAACACAAGAGTCATGGGAACTGGAGTTAAAATAGTAGTTGAGTTCCAGGATGACTTCCATGGTTTCTGACCACTTGAAGCACTTTTAGACTACTTTTCCTTGCCTGGTTCCCACTCCACGGATTCCCAGAGAGCCATCCAGAGATCGAGGGCCAGGAGAAATCTCTGTACTCCCCAGAAACACAAGAAAAATCAAGTCAGTGCCCTCAAGATTTTAGAACCTTATGTTGAAGATCTATATCAGAGCAAAACCAATTCATTATCTGATTCAAGGTTCATTTTTAAGAGAAAGCATTTATTTGCATGCCTTTCATAAACCACACTGTTTCTGGAAATTTTACAATTTGTTTCCTAGTTGCTGATTTAATTCCGTAAGTACACTTTACCTCCTTATTGTTGGTATATTATTGTCTTCACCCATGTTACAGAGAAGTTGGGAGAAGAGTACGTAGCATGATCCAAAATGTTTGGAGCTAACATGATTAAAGAAACTAAGACCACAAAAAGTCACCATCTAACACTGAGACTAAACAGTACTCACTATGCAATAAAATAACCTGAAAACGCCTACAGAAGTTTAGAAATTTAACTCCCTGAAAATATGACTGCACAAAAGTTAAGTAGTTTTCTGCTTCCAGGCTGAAGATCCTAAAGTATCCTTTAACATGCTATCATGGTGGTGTTGCTGCTTAGTTTTTACCTGATTTTACCAAGACTTTGTGGTTTTTGTAAATGTGGGGCAAGGCTCACAGAGCCGATGAAGTGCTAAGCCCAGCCGTCTTTTCCTCCACTCCACACACATGCAATCAGTCACTTCTCAGTATCATCGCTGCTTGAATAGTGGGTGGTATTTGATGAGTACATTCATATCACACAAAGAAAGAAGCATACAGATGGCCAAAAAGCACGTGAAAAGATGCTCAACATTGCTACTTATTAGAAAAATGCAAATCAAAACTACAATGAGGTATCATTTCACACCGGTCAGAATGGCCATCATCAAAAAGTTTATAAACAATAAATGCTGGAGAGGGTGTGGAGAAAAGGGAACCCTCCTACACTGTTGGTGGGAATGTAAATTGATACAGTCACTATGGAGAACAGTATGGAGGTTCCTTAAAAAAGTAAAAATGGGGGCTTCCCTGGTGGCACAGTGGTTGAGAGTCCGCCTGCCGATGCAGGGGACGCGGGTTTGGGCCCCGGTCTGGGAAGATCCCACATGCAGCGGAGTGGCTGGGCCCGTGAGCCATGGCCGCTGAGCCTGTGTGTCCAGAGCCTGTGCTCCACAATGGGAGAGTCCACAACAGTGAGAGGCCCGCATACCGCAAAAAAAAAACAAACAAACAAACTAAAAATGGAACTACCATATGACCCAGCAATCTCACTCCTAGGCATATAACTGGAGAAAACTCTAATTTGAAAAGATACACGCACCCCAATGTTCACTGCAGCACAATTCACAATAGCCAAGGCATGGAAGCAACCTAAGTGTCCATCAACAGATGAAAGGATAAAGAAGATGTGGTACATATATACAATGAAGTACTACTCAGCCATGAAAAAGAATGCAATAATGCCATTTGCAGCAACATGAATGGACCTAGAAATCATCATACTAAGTGAAGTCAGAAAGAGAAAGACAAATATATGATATCACCTATATGTCAAATCTAAAAAATGATACAAAAGATCTTATTTAGAAAACAGAAAGACTCACAGACTTAGAAAACAAGCTTATAGTTACCAAAAAGGTGGAAAGGGGATACATTAGGAGGTTGGGATTAACTATACACACTACTATATATAAACTAGATAATCAACAAGGACCTACTGTATAGCACAGGGGACTCTACTCAATACTCTGTCATAACCTATATGGGAAAAGAATCTGAATAAGAATAGATATATGTATATGTATAACTTAATCACTTTGCTGCACACCTGAAACTAACACAACATTGTAAATCAGCTATACTCCAATATAAAATAAAAATTTTAAAAAAGAAAGAAAAACACATTAAAGCTAAAAAAAAAAAAGAAGGAAGCAAACACTCCTATGTGTAGTTCACCAATATGTACAGTACGTGCGCTGTCACTCTGGCTACTGTCCCTTGTCTTTACTAAGGTTACATTTAAGCCACGTTGGGAGGGAACTATCTCCACCTGACCACCAGTGAGTAATCAGTGCTATCAGTCCAGACGGACCAAGGATGAATCAGACATAGTCTTCCATTGAGAAGCCACCTTCTGCTTTGCCAACAATTTACACAGAGGACGCAAGAAGCCTCGGTTCCAGCCCTGGGGGTGTTGGCCCAGTCACCTAAACTCACCGAGGCTGGACTGCATCCTCTGTACGACACTGCTACCCCAAACACACGTCCCAACGTAGAACACACATGGTCTGCAAGATACACAATTGAACTTCCCTTTCCTGTCCTTTGAAAGCAAACACAAGTAAAGCTAAATTAAGATACATTTGGAAAACTCAAGACCAGGAGTAAGGGAGGTGGGAGGAGACCAGACAAGCTCACACTGATAATACGAGACATTGAAGAAGATGGAGAAGTTGAGACAGAAGTGAACACCTTAGTGTTTTGCACCCAGGGTGGATATGTTTGGGGAAACCAGACCTGGAAGATACCGTGTAGTGTTTGCTTTCTTATTCTGGGCCATGGTCACGTCGGCAAGTAGATCAGGACTGTCCTGAGTGGGTTCCTTCCGCTGCACCATTACCAGTCATGTCACCCCCCGGACCTCTGCACGCCCCGTCCTCTTGGTCACCTGCTCCCACTTAGCTCTGCTTTCTCACTGAGTCATGAGGTCCTAGAGATTTAACTCTCCTTGAAGTCCCAGCAAAATGTTTCCATCCGTGTCCCCAACTCTTAGCCACCAATTAAGTTGATAAATAAATATAAGACACCAACCCTGCTTGGGTGGTAGTAACTCCTTCCTACTCACTTCTTTATTTAAGAGGCAAAGCCTTCAGCCAGGGGGAAGGAAAAAAAAGACTCTTTAGAGCCAAAATTTTATGTCTTAAAACAGGAACTTCACCTACTGTTTGGAAGCTCACGAGATGGTAAGTTAGAACTCAGCAAAAGGGACAGTTATTTTATATTTTAAACAGCTGGTCACTATGCATTTGATATAGTACCTTACTCACTGGGCCTGCAGTTCGTGTTGACCTGGAGTCCTCAGCCTTGTGGGGAGCAACACCGCTGTACTAGTGACGCTGTAACAGTGTCATGTGCAAAGAACAAAAGAAATACTTTGATTTTGCTGTTCTGAAAAAGAATGTGTTTATGCACAAACTGAAATTGACTATGATCGTGACATTATAAAATAACAGCCTTGTTTCAAGTGATGTGCTATTCTCATTTCACTGGATTGTCGTACCACATCCTCGAGACTGAAGATATGGTACCAGAGACACATGGATGTCAAGTGCATTTCAACTCCAAGCTTCACAATTACTAGACACGATCGTCCATACCTGAGCGTGGCAGGCAGCACTGATTCTTCAGAAACTTTTGGAAAAGTGTTTGGAAATTTATGCATCAACACTTTTCTCAAACATCCTTACCAATCTCAGACTCACTGCATTGTCAATCCCCAATTTTCTACATGAAGGGACTGCAGTAAGTTTTTTTTCAGTATCCGAACTGCACTTGTTTTATATGACAGTGAATATACCTGTATTATTCTTCCTTGAAAAGTCCGGAAAATTCAAGATAGTTCAAAAGATAACTTTAGAGCTGTGAAACCCTGCAGTGAACTGCGAAAACTCAAAGCTACTCCAAGCTAAGTTGTAGTGTTTCCTTATTTCTGAGCCAGAGAAAATAAAGAAAATTTTCATTTCAGTCAACTTTGCATTGCATTATTGTCTTCACAAATTGGTCTTTGTATTGCTTGATATGGAGTAACTGACATGTGCAATAGTCTCAATAACGTTATAAGAGCAAGCATATGTTGATAGGAATGTTTTCAATTCTAGTTCCATAAAATCAGTACATTTTTCTTTAGGTTGTACGATAAAATTGATCTTCGTATCTTACAAGGATAATACAGCCTTGAAATGAGCCAGAACAGGTAAAAAAGTAAAGGAACTGCACTTCTCAAGTACACGACAGGAGACCAATAATACTAATTAATTTGGGGGCGAATGCAGCCAGATTATACTTATGGATGACGTAAATCTTTTACAGGCTAGCAAAGAGATGGCAAAGGTCATCCAATCAATGCAGGTAAATAATGAAAGTCTTTAGAAAAAGTCAAAATGTGACAAGTGAGAGGGTGGTCATATCATTCCACTGGGGGAATCTAAATATTGAACGATCAATTGTTTGGGCATTAAACTAAAATGTCTTGAGTCATGAGAGATGAAGAGGAAAGAAAATCTATGTGTTCCTCTAGGTTGAACGCTAGGATTCCCCAGGACCTAAATTGTTCTCTAGGGATAAATTATACACTCTGGTTTGTCTCCTGTCTCTGTCATACCGTTACAAGCCCAGTAAGAACATCACCAAAAAGGAAGAGTTCCGGTTACACAGCCAATCTCCCGTCGTCCCAGGAAGAGCGGTTGTAAAACACAAAACAGGGTGCTGTCACAGACTCTTACCCTTCCAAAATGTGCCTGCTCTTCCATGCCCGGCATAATGCCTGATGCACGAGTTTAATAATGAATATTATTGTCCACAGGGATCCAAAAGATGTTCTGATACAATCCATCTCAAAAGTAATCGGATAAAGACAATGAAAACGGGTCAGGATAAAGGTTAGCAAAAGAGCATGAATTTCAGAGCCCATCTGAAGTTTTTTCCTGTTCTGCCACCAGGGGGCACTGTGAGCACAAATAAAGCCACACACCCCGGGCGACCTACCAGAAATGCACACCTAAAAGGAATCTGTGACACCCCTTTCCCTCCTATGTTATCATTCCCACCTGTTGGGGAAAAACAAAACAAAAAACCAAAACCAAAACCAAAAAAAAAAAAAAAAAAAAAAAAAAAAACCAAGGAAAAAACCCTGTAAGATAAAAAATGAAATCTGAGAATTTATAGTCCTAGGAGACTAATGTTTTGAAGAGGACCAACAAGGAAGAGTTTTTCTAGGGTTGACGGGTTTTTTGTTGTTGTTTATTTTTTGTTTGTTTCTTTTTTTTTTTACATACTCTTACATCACATTATTATGAAACTATGGTAGCCTAGCAGTGTTGACCCATATGTAGTCCTAAAAATACCCTCATCAACCCCCCAAAACATGACATGCTAGCTTTCGTCTACTGTCTTTCCCTATACTTTCTTCCCTACAATGGGTGCTTTTATTCTGAGACAGAGCATTTCCCAGACCTCACAGAACAGGATGGTGTGAGGCATGGCCCACGGTGCTGACAAGTCCTGGTTGAGACTGAGGAAAGCGTGGTAGATGTGCAGTCCTTCCTCTATAAGAAGCTGCAAACGTTAGTTCCTTTTCTGTCCCCTGCAAGTGGAGGAACTGAGAGTGGTTATATCAGGTTTTCTCTAGACCAGCTTCTCCAGAAAGGAGCAGAGTTAAGAATGAACAGGAAGCCGAATAAATAAGAACGTTTACATTTCACACGTGCAAAAGACGTTTAGTCAGATGTAAACCTCTTTGGGCCTGAATTCGATTTTACTTTAGCGCAAGAAAAGTGATGAGAAGCAGGAAATAATTTTATTGATTTTTTTTTTTTAACCCTGTGAATTGCAGATACTGTGTTTTGTATGTCAAAGAAGATGACAAAGACAGCCTGGAACATGAACGTCTTCCAAAAATACATGAAATGGGATATTACAAGGTTCTCTACATAGCAATCCAAGAGACCAAATCAGCTGTTAAGAAATTAGGATATTTCTAGGAAAGACTTTATAATAATCTACATAAATTATTCAGAACCAGGGCTTCCCTGGTGGCGCAGTGGTTGAGAGTCCGCCTGCCGATGCAGGGGACACGGGTTCGTGCCCCGGTCCGGGAAGATCCCACATGCCGCGGAGCGGCTGGGCCCGTGAGCCATGACCGCTGAGCCTGCGCGTCCGGAGCCTGTGCTCCGCAACGGGAGAGGCCACAACAGTGAGAGGCCCGCGTACCAAAAAAAAAAAAAAAAAAAAAAAAAAAAAAAAAAAATTATTCGAAACCATACAAAAAGTATAACTTTTTGTTATGCATGCCTCTAAACATAATTATTTATAGAAAGTCTAATGTAGTAAATATATCACATGAATACATTAAGTAACTCAAGCAATGAGGCCCTTGATAATGTTCTAAGATTTGAATCATATGTGCCCATTTTCCCTTTAAAAAATTTTTGAGACAGATTTAAGCTTTATTTTTGTTTAGAATGAATTTTCAAAACACTGCCATCACTCATTTTTTTCATTTTTCATATCCTCATAAAGACATTTGCATACTGAACGTTTTAAATTAAAAATAGTTGCATGGTAACTTGTACTACTGTGTTGAAAACATAATCAAGTGTTTTCTTTGAAGATACAAGCAAACAAGCAGAAGTTTCAGAGTTTGATATTCAAAGTACATCATTTAGCACAGATATGCCTGTCCTTTGAATAAGGACAGCGAATGTCAGGACGCATGAGGGGCTTAGAAACGTCGACACTGCAGCCTGAAGCCCTCCTGGCTGGGAGGAGACCATGCAAAACCATAAGTACGTGACTACGCTGCCACCTAGTGGTGTCGAGGACCAGCCTTCTAATAAAGATGGACATTTCCTTTGTAAGAGTAAGAATTTTATACCAGATGGCTGAAAAGGCCTAATAAGAGCCTCTATTTCTCTTCTACGTATTCCTTTGCCAAAGCTTTATGATTCTCATTGATAAAAACCTCAAGTGTCTGCAGAAAAGCTCTGCAAACTCAGCATAAATATCCACGAGCTTCAAGCGTCTTTGAATAAAAATGTTACTTCTTATTGCTTTAAAGCAGTCTCTCTTATATAAGGTCAGCTTCGGATTGAAATTAGATGATAATGTTTGAAGGATACAAGGCATTCATTCCACTCCATACACATCTCCCTTTTCCTCCCATGAAGACCCTGTGCTGCAAAGTCCACTTACAGTTACCTAATGTAATCCCTAACTTTCTTGATGTGGTAATAAGACCACGGAAGTAAAGGTGGGCAGAGATGGACTAGGGTCCAAGTCTCTTACTTCCAGGTAACCCCATTCTCCCTCCTACATCATTCTAGTCTCTCTGTACAAGTCTAATGTATTTTACAGTTTTCTGGGTTTTGTTTTAAGGCATGGATGAGAACCTCAACAGTCCGAAATTAAATTCTGCAGCATACAGTATTTCCAAGTACTTGGAAACTGTAGTATTCATTATTACACTACACTATTTTAATAAATATAAAAGCAATGTTTATTCACTTGAAGGTCATGACATCTATGAAGTGAAGGGTTTTCACAGCAATGAGCAAATAGTTAAATACCACACACGGAAGCAAAACAACCATTTGTCCACCTGGGCTGCTCAGTGCCTTAAGTACTTATATTGCAACTTGTTTCAGACCCCTGAAGACAGGGCTATCTAAAAATCCCCAGCAATTAAGGACAAAGCGTGTTCAAACATGAACAGCTCTTGAAGAAATAAACTGAAAGACCAGGTTTTATCTATAATGTTATTAGGTAGATCAGTCACTGGAAAGAAAAAAGGGGGGGGGGCACAAAATAAAGTGCCAACTAAGATTAGTCCTGTAAAAATCTCCCTGGAGAATATGCAGTTTTCCCCACGAAATCGATATCAGTTCAATTGAAGATAAATTACAAGAGAAATCAAAAGCGGACATTTCATGCCCAACTAACGATAGTATTGTTTCCTTCGTTACAGAGTAAGATCTGATCACAAAGCAGTGGGGAGGGGAACACTTTATATTTGTTCAGTATTTTCTCACTCAATAACACGACTTTTGGAGACATTGATGTCAGAATGCCTTGTCGGCGCTGCATTGAGTTTTTGTCTTTTTTAATAAATCTCTAAGTTTCCCCTAGCTAAAAAGAAACTGTTGTTTTGATATGTTCTATTTTCTCCAGTAGAAATACTCAGATCATATATTATTCATGTTGGACATTCACAGAACCTTTAAAAATTGTCAGTGGATGTCTAAAGAAAAATATTTAAAAATTTTTCTTAAATTCTATTTCCTCTTCATTGTAAAAGATATTAAAAATCATCACACCAATATCCATAACTCTACCTACAATGCAATGAAATGGGCTCTATGCACAAACACATAAAATAACGCACCTACATAATAAGTCTACCGCTTGTGACAGGAACCAGTCCGGAAATGAATCAAAAAGAGACTGAGGGGCTTCCCTGGTGGCGCAGTGGTTGGGAGTCCGCCTGCCGATGCAGGGGACGCGGGTTCGTGCCCCGGTCTGGGAGGATCCCACATGCTGCGGGGCGGCTGGGCCCCGTGAGCCATGGCCGCTGGGCCTGCGCGTCCGGAGCCTGTGCTCCGCGGCGGGAGAGGCCACAGCAGTGAGAGGCCCGCATACCGCAAAAAAAAAAAACAAACAAACAAAAAAAAAAAAAACAAAAAAAAAAGAGACTGAGGTGATAAAAGATTTCAATACGCAGTGATGATGATAAAACCACATTTGAGTGTATGACACTAGCATGAATAGGTCTTTGAAACTACTTCTTCCATAGACATTGTTTGACATTGTTATTGATACAGACATTTAAATGCTTTCTTCTGAATGGGTATTTTTAACACAGTATTCCCAGGCATTGAACGGGAAAGGCCACCAAGCAAATTTTGACCTGAGCAGTGAAAAACACTGTATATAGTTTGGTTGCATGTGTTTTTCAATTATCAAGAACAAACAAAAATTTTAGAAGTGAGAACTCATGTCGAGAAAACTTGAAGTATCTCTGGAGATGTCACAATTGATTTTTCCCTATTTTCTTCTAATATATGTGAATTAAGTAAAAGCACAGAAATATATAAAGTTAGTCCTAGAAGTGGCCTCGGAGTCTGTTTAATAATCATTTAATGTATCAATGGAAAAAGGGAGGCATGGGGACCATTTACAGTAACATTTCTGCAGACATTCACAAATGCCTAGATTTTTCCCTTGGCTTCAAAGTCTGGGATAAATGCTTCATCTGGGTTGACTGTGAACTTGTAAAAGAAAGTCAAGATATAAATTTTCTAAAACAATTTCTGAATTCTCTAGTGTTGGAGATTAGTCTGTTCAATGTTGCTAGAAGGCAATAGATAGGGATTTGAGAGGACTCATCTAATCTATGCAAATGAACTTTTTTTTTTTTTTGAGAACATGGACTATTAGAGCCTCCTGAATGGAGAGCAGAACATACAAGCACGGAGCTGGGTTGAGAGAAAAGTGGGTCACGTATGACTAGGACAGGATTTATGATGTTAAATCTAATCAAAGTGATCCTGTTCTTTTCAGAGAATGAATGGATGCCCCAAAAGATGGTGCACTGAAGAGATTTAAGGCCATGTCACCCTTCTTAGTGAGGAGGGTGACCCACAGCTGAGAACCAATATGCTTTGATAGGTGAGAACAAGTAGACATGTTCTGAATAGAATACTGATTAATATGAATTTTCCATCATCTGCACTATCACGTGATTTAAGTAATTAGATGCTAAATCCTTTTTACAATCTATACATACCATTAGGTCATTGTTTTACATACATTAGTATGTAATGTACTAATTACATAGTAATGTAGATAGTAGATAGGATAGACAGATAATACAGTTATGTATTAGATAGGATATGTATGTAGATAGGATAGACAGATAATACAGTTGAGGAATATAGTCTTACAATTAGCAAGTGAAAGCCATAAAAGTGAAACAAAAAAGGCAGACGTTTATGTAGAGGATCCAGGTATATGCAGAAGAAGAAGAGCACAGAATAACTAGTGGTGTTTCTGGGGTGTTAACTTTTTTAGATCCTTCGTAGTAGGACAAGAGAAACAGCATCAACGGTGTATCTTCTTTTTGGTGAAAAGCAAAATATGGCACATTGTATAATGGAAAAATTATTTAAAAATTAAGCACTGAAACTCATATAAATATACAGAATCAGGAAGTGGGAAATGACTTGAGGGCAACAGAGGATAATTTGCTGTTAATACTGCAGTGTTTAACCTCTGAAGAAGGATGGGGGGGAAAAAAGACGCAACGTAAAAGAAGGAGAGGGACGGCAAATTAGCAGCGTTTCAAGTCTTGCAAGAATATTGAAGCCTGATATTCACTGAACATTCCAGAAGCTGAGAACTCAAGAGCTATTGGTTACAACTTGACAAGAGCTACGTCTTTCTTTCAAACACTACATGTATCCAGCATCAGACTTCCTAAGCCTTCCAGTTGAACCCAAGCATACGTTCCTTCACCCAAATTTTTGGCTGAAATTCCTGAACTAATGAATTCCCCATAGGAGAACTCTCTAAGGAACTGCAATCTGGTTGAGACCCTCTTCAGTCATCTGATGTGAAATGACTTCCTGAATACCCTGAGAAGATGACTAAAGCTGAGAAATCAGAAAACGGTGCCCAGGTGTATGTAGAAAATGCTAGCCGTCTTCCATGGGGAAGATGTATGGTCATCTAGGCACGTCAGTAGCACTCTATTATAAAGATCATCACTTTCTTTTCAGTCGCTCGGGAATCTGGGTTTTATCCTTACACCTTCTTTCATGAGCCTCATCCAGTCAGTTGCTGAATCTTGCGAACTGTTTCATTTGGTATCTCTAGATTCCGCCCACCTGGCACTAAGTCAACTACCTATGCTCTAGCCCCGTCTGCATCGTTCTTCGCACTGACTTCTATACCAGGCACCTCACTAGCTGTCTTGAATCACTTCTAATCTAGTCTTTACTCTTTAATCAGTCAGAAGGATTCATTTAAAACACCGATCTTCTCATTCCCCTTTTTCACCCCCTGAGATCACTTCCTTTTGCTCCTTAGCTCCAAGCTCCTTTATCTGTCCTGCGAGACCTTGCCTGACTGGGCCCCTGCTAACCTCCCCACCAACACTGAAGGCCATTTTCCGCTCTCACGTCGACACTTCAAGCACGTTGATCCTATTATTACTTCCTGAAACATCACGCACATGTGTCTGTCTCATAGATTTAGTTCATATTGCTTTACTCTTTCTTTTCCCAAACACTGACTTCTTTCTAATGACTTCTCTAGTAAAGTTAAACATCATTTGCCCCAAAGAAGCCTTCCTTGACCCTCAAATCTACACCTGTTTCCCCAGTCATTCAGGAGACATCAGTCTCTACTTCTTCATCGTCTTTGTAATGTTTGTAACCATTCAAATCCGTATTCTTTCCTTCCTTTTAGATTCCACTGGAGAAAAGCCAAGGTTTCTGTCGTTACCTCTCCATCCCTCAACCCTTGGAGTATTTCCTGGTCCAGAGAAGGTGCTTAATAAATCGTTTTTCAAGGTACAGAAAATCATTAATACATAAGTAACATACGTATCAAATGTAAAATAAAACATTTGAAAGTGATATTTATACCTTGGTCCATACCTTGTTCCTTATAAGAGAGAACAAGCCACTAAAATACCAGGCGTTGAAGCCTAAAGCTTATGTACTTTGGAAGGATTACTAATATACCTGCAGCTCTCTGATATTGACCATGTATGATAATATTACAATAATTGACAATACTGACAATACACGACAGCACTGATATATGATGATATTACAGTACATGACAATGAGTCAACACTGGCAGTTTCCACTCTTGCTAGATGACCTCTTATATCCATGACGACGTTAATGTGCGGCCAGCTCCCCACAGAACTACAAAGCAGGGTTACGTGAGCCTCATATGCTGGAGAAGAGCATCACTAACTGACTGAGCAAATCTGGCCAATAAGCAACCATCGATCATTATGCATTCCATCATCACATTCCAGTCATAACCTGGAACTCTGCAAGGTGCCAGCAATCCTGTTCAAGAAGGTTAACAACAACAACTACGAACACCAGACCGGCCGCCTCACCAACTGGGGAAACTCCTCCAGTGGTGAGCACTGAGCCACGTGGTAAAGCAACAGATCTGACGTTTTTTTTCTGGTAAGAAATTGAAGTTATTTTTCTTCTCCAGCAGGGCTGCAACTAGGGTAGGGTGAGTGCAGCACTGGCCTTAGACACAAAACTTCACACACACAGACACACACAGACACACACACAGACACACATACACAGACATACACACACACAGACACACACACACAGACACGCACACACACAGACACACGCACAGACACGCACACACACAGACACACACCACACACACAGACACGCACCAACCACACACACAGAAACACAC